>NW_004444202.1:2195381-2211583 GCF_000243295.1 Trichechus manatus latirostris
GAAAGCCCTACGAGGTAAGTGCCATTAGTGTTAATCCCTCTGGACGAATGAGAAAATCGGGACAGAGTGACTTGGTAGCTAGAAACTTGGCCAAAATTACATCTCTAGTAAAACAAAGTGGCAGAATTGGATTCGAACCCAGAGAATCTGGTTTTCGAGCCTGAATGCTTGGCCACTGTACTATACTACCTATTTAATTAAGGCAGCAATCAGAATTCTTATATTAACGTGTCTGAGCTTTTATGTTTCCTGTGGCATTAAGTGTTTTTGCGAATTAAAGACTTATTTGAAAATTATGAAGAAAACATGTACTTTTTTGGTACATTTTTGTGGAAAGAAGAACGTAACCGACAAGCCACCTCCAAGAGTGCTCAGATATTAGCTTTGAGGCAGGCAGAGAGTCTTCTGAACGTATGTGCATAGGGGTCTGTGTGTGTGTGTGTGTGTGTCTATGTGTCTGTGTGCGCTCATGCAGAGGTTGCCAGCCCCGCAGCAGGGATAAAGGGGTGGCTGTTAGAAGCATAAAGGAAAACTCACAGAGAAAAGAGACCAGTGGCTTAGCTGCCAGGTGCCATGGCCTTGGAGTCCCGCCCAGCTGACCCCTCACTGACATGAAGCATCCCCCCTCCCTGGGTCCATGGCCCCTGGCCTGGCACCACAGGCCTCTGCCAGCCTGTGAGGCAGAGGTTGGCCTCAGCCTAGCCTCTGATTCTGAACACTGGCTAAGGTCTCCGTCGGTTGGAGAGGCTGATAATTTTCAGCTGGAGCGACTGGGGCACTGGCAGCCTCTTTTATTTATGAGTCGGATCAGCTTGGCTTAAGTGTTCAAGTAAATGATGGAAATTGCAGAAGTGGGTTGATAATCCACATCTTTGGGTCTGGAGGCTGGATTGTCACAAGCAGGCACTTTCTCTCCTGTTTGGCCCTTCAGGTGCCTGCACTGTTAGAGACCTTTCTTCTGAGTGCTGCTCTGGGACGCTATCCAAAATCTGTGTTTCTAATGAATGCCATTGGCAGCTTTAGGAAAATGCAGGCTCCTCGTGGGAACTGGGTAAAGTGGACTAAGCAGAAACAGCTCCCCTAGGCTGTCAGCCGGCTCTCCCCAACACCAGAAGGAAGGCCAGGCCTCGGGCCCCACTTCCTCGTGGTGATGGGCAGATTATGCTGGTTTTGCAGTCCCCAGGGAAGGCCTCCAGGCAGGCCTGCCTAACTGAAACAAGATTTTGTTGGCTTAAACATGGCTGTCCCAGGAATGTATTTCTGGATTAGGAGGAGTGGATGGCTTTTAAAGGTTCCTCTGTTTCATTACTGCGGAATGACTTCCTGCTGACAAATTCGGATTTTGATGAGATTTCTTCGCTGGTTCAGTACTTCCCTGCCATCAGTGTTAAAACACAGAAGGGGTCCACGTCACCGCAAGGTCCTTTGTGGCTGAGCTGCACGCGGGCGCTCCTTTCTGCGCGCCTCCATCCTGAGCCTGTCTGTAGGTTTCGGAACACCTGGGTCAAACCTTCTCTGACTACAAAACTACTTCACAGCGGGAGGGAAAGAGTTGCCAGGCTCACTTCACAGGTACCCAGAATTCACCGATTCTGAGAACATTGCTCATTCTGCTTGAAACTAAAAGCCCCAGTTCAAAACAACAAGGCTCCAGGGGCAGATTAGCCAGTAAACACGGTATGCCCCAGTTTACATAAGCAATGGGCTTAAGTGTGCCTGTTTACTAAGCTGTAGGGCACAGTTTCATCAGGGTTTTTGTGCACTCAGATTAGTAAGTAAGCACAATTAGGCCCATTCGTACCTTGCTTATGGGGCAATCCGTCCCTGAATGGTACACAATGCAAAATGTCAGGATGTGGCACCACAAGCAGATATGTGACATCAATTCCTCGTGGAACTCCGCGATTTAGTGGGTCTTTTATAGCCCATTTGATCTGTTTGCTATGGTCAATACCTGTAGACCACGCTACATAAATTCTCAAAGATGAATGATAGTTCAGGTAGGCTGGCTGGCTGTACGTGAATATTTCACACTAAACCAATTCTCTTTTCCAGTACGTCTCCCTGCTTTTTCCCTCTCAAGTGTGACCACTCCAGGAAGTATGGAGAGAAAAGAGCCTGGTGGGAACAAGTATCAAGTGATAACAACATGTCCTTATGGAAAGTGCTGGGGAAGCAGAATTCGGGTTGTATTGTAAAGCTATCATTAGATTACCTACCCTAGCAAGATTTAAGCACCTTGTTTTTCTAAATCCTCCTTCATTTGTGTTAAACAGGGGAAAATATGACATCTGACCCTTTTTTTTCCTTTGAGAAAACAATCACTGCCCTCCATACTTTGCCAACAAAAATCCTTTTTTTCCACTTCTTTCAGGAGCTACAGTATCTGCAGTTTTGGAAATTACTACCCTAGCTGGCATTTTAAAACATTTTGTCTTTGTCCCTTGGGCTCTTTGTGTATATATATGTGTGTATGTGTGTGTGTGAGTGTGTATGTATGGAGGTATGTGTGTTAATTTAAGGCAAAGCCACTAGCAGAGATGTAAGAAATCATCACAGCTATTTAGAGGGAGTGAGTACTTCATTTTTATTTCCCAAATCTTTCATAATTTCATATTTTTCATTTTGCATTAAAGTATCAACAACCTCCGACTTTTTTTCAATTTTTTTTTTTTTTTTTTTAGATTTTTTTCATTGGCAAGATTGGATCTATTTAGTAGTGGTCATTAAACAAACTTTTCTGTTAAGTTAATCATTTGCTTGTAATTCTCTGGAGAGTAGATTTGCTCATTTAAGTTGTGATTTTTTTCCCAGGGGCTGTTTTTAGTTTATCTGTTAAAAATAAATAGAAAGAAAATAGGGAGAGGAAGCAGCGGGGAAGTGAGAGGATGAGAGAGAAGCCTGCCTTTTCACGTACAGAATTTGGGGGTGGGGGGTGGAACTGAAGCAGACAAGAACCCCACCCACTCATGCGGTCATTTGTTTTCTGCAGTTGCTGACTCTTCCTCACAGATCGGTTTCCTAATGGAGCATTTTCCTGCCATCACGGAGAGTCAGCACACTCTGGCTGGATTCTCAGTTCTGTGGCTAAAACCTTTATCTCATATTTCCAGAAGCAGAAACAAATGTGAGGTCTAATGTCCTTTGGGTTGAAAACCTAATGGAAGAACAAAATACAACATTAGTGCATAGACTAAATGCCTACACACGAACAAATAAACACAAGTGAAACTGGGGAAATCTGAGTAAAATCGGTGGATTGTATGAGTGTCGATGTCCCGGTTGTGATTTTGTACTAAAGTTTTGCAGGACATCACCACTGGGGGAACCGGGGAAATGTACACGGGATTTCTCTTTATTGTTTTTTACAATTGCATGGGAACCTTCAATTATCTCAAAATAAGAAGTTCAATTAATCTTGAAAAAAATTATAGAAGAGAAAAAACAGTATATTACTTTAAAAATAAAAATACTTATAAAATTTGTATTTTGAAAAGCATTTAATGAAAATCATTTAAAAAACAGTGGCTTTTTTGGTATCTTACTGTAACAGCTGGACAAGGAAAAGAGAAGACAGAAGAAACACTGATGCATTTACAATGCCGTGTTGGCAAAGAATAATGAATATTCCATACGTAGACTGCCAGAAGAATGAACAAATGGGTCTTAGAAGAAATAAAATTGGAATGCTCCTTAGAAGCACGGATGGCGAAACTTCGTCTTGCTAACTTTGGACACATCATCAGGAAAGACCAATTGCTAGAGAAGGACATCATGATTGGTAGTGGGTCAGCAAAAACAAGAGAAACCCTCAGTGAGGTGGACTGATAACAGATACTACAATGGGCGCAAACCTGTCAAATATCAGGACGATGGCGCAGGACTGGACAAGGTTTCCTTCTATTACTCATGAGGTAGACGTCAGTCAGAACCGACTCCCTGGCAACTAACAACAACATTGTAACAGCTAAAAATGGAAAGAAAACAGACACAATACATTTCAATTTGTAAGTTTAGAGACTATTTAAGGCGAATTAAACCAACAACCTATATTATAGTGAGAAACATAAAGTTAAATTTTTACCTAATTTTGAATAATTTATATTGAACATACATTTTACTCAGACTGGTAACATCTAGGTAAAACTGAAATTTTTTAATAACTTTAGTTGGAAAACATGATGGAATTAGGTATGTCCTTTAGCTTTAACAGGGACCTGCTGGTACCATGGTTAAGAGCTATGGCTGCTAACTAAGAGGTTAGCAGTTCAATCCACCTGCGGCTCCGTGGATACCCTGTGGGGCAGTTCTCCTCTCTCCTATTGGGTCACTATGAGTCGTGAAATCTACTAGATAGCAACGGATTTTTCTTTGGTTCATTAATCTTAATAGCTAACATAAATTCCTTTGCCAGTACAAAGACTATGAGTATACTGGCTTTTCAGGCAGGAGAATGCGAGAGTCCTAAGACTATCTGTCAGTGCTTCAGAATGAAACGTAGGTTTGAGACCACGAAACAACAGTTGCATATTTAACCACGTTGGTTATTGTAGTGGATGAAGAGGTTGAAAAACCAAAAACAACATCAAAACAAAGCCTCTATCTATGTAGCTATCAATCAACTCTTTACTGCTTTATTTGGATGGTATCTTCTAACTTTGTATTTTGAGATAATGTAGATTCACATACAGTTTAAAGAAATAACACCCAGAGGTCTCACATACCCTTCACCCAGTTTCCCCCAATGGTGACATCTTGCATAACTATAGCACAACGTCACAACCAAGGAATTGACATTGATACAACCCACCAATCTTATTCAGAGCCAATGATGCTTTTTAAAACAAAACTACAGTTTATGGTTATCTAACCAATGATTGATTAGTTACTATGCTTTCAAAAAAAATACGCCTTACCACTGCAAATAATTATCTCTAAAGTTTGCTTCTAATTTTTCAGCTTAAGAGGATTTTTCTTCCTTTCTTCCTTCTCTTCCCACTTTTTGCTTATTCTCTTCCTTTTAAATGACTACAAGTCATTACGATAATAAGAAATAAATTGCTTTAGATATTTTCTGACATATATTCATGCATTATAAAGCTGAGAGACAGATTATTTGTTGCAAAATCTCCAGACACCAGACTTTATAGAAAAGGAATAATTAAATCCCCTATGAAAGATATTTTACTGCCTAATAGTCCGTCGAATCCCCTGAGAAAAAAATAAATCCCTACTACCACACAGCAAAGCTACAGGCAACCTAAGCTTGAGATTTGGTTTTGATGCATTATTTTGTAACATTTGGGCAAAGTAATGAAGCTGAAAGACAAGGAGCTTCCCTTGAAGGTATTGTCCTTCAGAAATGACTTGGACCTGGGGTATCATTTCCATCCAATTCACATTGCACTTGACAAGAAGCTGTTCCAGGCCATGGCCGCTGTCCACATGGCAATGAGGAAGAACTTGGCCCTAGACAGTGTCGAATGGAAAGAACACGTACAGGGGAGAGTGGTAGAGCCGGAGTGGTTAAGAAGGGCTGGTTTTATTTGAGCGCAATGACAAACCTTGAAGAATTTTAAGCAGTGGATGATGAAATGATGGGATGATGTTTAATAAAGACCACACTGGTTACAATGGATTGAAGGGCACGAGAGGACAAGCAGGGAGGCCGTTTAGAAACAAGTTGCAGTGGTCCAGATGAGAGATGGTGACTGGGTCCAAGGGAGGCCAGTGGAGATGGGGAGAAGTAGACAACTTTCTTTTTTCTATTGTTGTGCTTTAAGTGAAAGTTTACAATTCAAGTTAGTCTCTCATACAAAAATTTATACATACATTGTTATGGGACCCTAATTGCTCTCCCTATTCTATGACAGCACATTCCTCCTTTCCACCCCTGATTTCCCATGTCCATTCAACCAGCTCCTGACCCTCTCTGCCTTCTCATCTCACCTCCAGACAGGAGCTGCCTATTTAGTTTCATGTATCAACTCAAGCTAAGAAGCATACTCTTCATGAGTATCATTTTATGTCCCATAGTCCAGTCTAATCTTTGTCTGAAGAGTTGGCCTTGGGAATGGTTTTAGTTTTGGGCTAACAGAGAGTCCAGGAGCCATGTTTCCTGGGTTCCCTCCAGCCTCAGTCAAACCATTAAGTCTGGTCTTTTTACTAGAATTTGAGTTCTGCACCCCACTTTTCTCCTGCTCCGTCAGGGACTCTGTGTTGTGTTCCCTATCAGGGTGGTCATTGGTGGCAGGTGGGCACCATCTAGTTCTTCTGGTCTCAGACTGATGAGGTCTCTGGTTTATGTGAAAGTGGACAAATTTGAGATTCATTTTGGTGGTCACATCTACTAGATTCCTGATCAATCAGTAGAAGGAAATATTAAGCATGTCTCTGGATTTCTAGTGTGAATGACCAGATAGATTTAGGTGCCATTTATTGAGATAGAAAAAAGGGAGTCACACTTATTGAGGAAAAGACAAAAAGAGGAACTAATTTTGGTGGGAAGAACAAGAGTTCAGCTTTGGACATGCTGAGTTTGAGATGCCTGTGGGCCATCCTGGTAGAGACGTCAAGTACCCAGTTGGAAGAGAAGTCAGAAGAGAAGACTGGACCTAAGACAGAAACATGAGAGAGAGTGGGTCGACTTTATCGACTGCAGAGCAAGTAAACTGGTCAGGAATTGAACTCAAAGAGCCCGTTTAGCCAAACACAGCCCACTGGGGCTTCAGCACAAGCAATTCTGGTAGACCGGTGGAGGAACAGCCAGATTGGAGTAGGCTGCAGAGAGGATTGGAGGTGAGGAAGTGAAGAAAGTATAGACAACTCTTTTGAGGCACTTGCCTGAGGAGGAAGGGAAGCAGAGACACAGCAAAATCAATAACAGGAGGAAGATATAGTTTCATGTGAAGCCTTATTTATTGGTTTTTTAAGATAAGAGGTATGAACGGAGTGGTTCTCAACCTTGGCTACACGTTAGATTAACCTACAGAAAATTCTAAATCCTGGGGCCCAAGCCTCACTGAACACAATTAAATCAGAATCTTTGCAGGCATGGGGTAGTTTAAAAACCTACCCCAGTAAGTCTAGTGCACTGGCAAGTTTGAGATCCAGTGTACTGAACTTGCCTTTAAGTCATCTGAGGAGCTTGCTGGCGTCCCTGGGTGGTGCAAACAGTTAAGTGCTCTGCTACTAACCAAAAGGTTGGCAGTTTGAGTCCACCTTGAGGCACCTTGGAAGAAAGTCCTAGAGGTTTATTTCTGGAAGGATCACAGCTGTTGAAAACCCTATGGGGTGCAGCTCTACTCTGACACACGTGGGGCCACCATAATCTGGAATTGACTTGACAGCAAACTTGGTTTGGTTTAAAGTTGCTCGTTAGAAAGCAGATTCTGATTCCCTAGATATGGAACAGGACACAAGTCTCTGAACTTCTAGGGTGCCTGCTGCTGCTGCTGCTGAATCATGGAACGATAACACATCTGAGTGAGAGAAAGAGGATAAGATGTAGGGCCTGCAGAGCGAAGGTGGAGAAAGGTTGAATGAAGTTCAGCGAACCGCCTGTGCCTACTGCCCAAACCACTTGTTAACGAGCTGTTTTCTTTTAGACCGTGTGGTGGATACTGGGTGCTCCACCCAGATGCCACTTTCAGGGCTAAGACACTCATTTCCCCAGCACTGCGAGTGCTGGACTCTAAAGATCCTCATCTGAGTCCCTCTCCGGGAATCATTCTAGGCTGAAGGGAGCTGCCTTGTCCAAGGTCAAGTCCCCTGCTATGGGTCTATGGGGTGAGTAGAGGAGGGAGCATACACAGTCTGGTGTACTTGCTTCAGGTAAGACAACTGTGATCTCAGCTCCAGAGCTTCCTGTTGTCAGGCTGACACTTTCTGCCTTTTTTGTAATGGCATCACAGTTCAACTCCTTCCTCAGCCCAAATTTACCTCCACTCCCCACAGTGTTGCTCCTGGGGGCCCTCCCCAGTAAACTTCCAGTGGACAATCTCAGTACGCAAATTGCAGAGAATGTTTCCAGGGGACCGATCTGAGACAGATCTCCTGTAAATCATGATAAGAAACAAAAGATCATACAGAAAATGTGCTACCCAAGTGTTGTGTGCTTTAAGTCACACTTTTCGGGATCTGTAGGTTTAAATGAGTCATTTAAAATGTCACCTCTAGGGTCCTGGACAGAGCAGGAGAAAAAAGTAGAAAACTCAAACTCACAAAAAAAAAAAAAAAAAAAAAGACCAGAATTGCTGGTCTCACAGAGACTGGAGAAACCCCAAGAGTATGGCTCCCCAACACCCTTTTAACTCAGTACTAAAGTCACTCCTGAGGTTTGCCCTTCAGCCAAAGATTAGACAGCCCTGGTGGCATAGTTGGAGCCCTGGTGGTGTAGTGGTTAAGACTTATATCTATAAACCAAAAGGTCAGCAGTTCGAATCCACCAGCCACTCCTTGGAAACCCTATGGGGCAGTTCTACTCTGTCCTATAGGGTCACTATGAGTTGGAATTGACTCAATGGCAATGAGTTTTTATGGAGTCCTTGGAAACCCTATGGGGCAGTTCTACTCTGTCCTATAGGGTCACTATGAGTTGGAATTGACTCAATGGCAATGAGTTTTTATGGAGTCCTTGGAAACCCTATGGGGCAGTTCTACTCTGTCCTATAGGGTCACTATGAGTTGGAATTGACTCAATGGCAATGAGTTTTTATGGAGTCCTTGGAAACCCTATGGGGCAGTTCTACTCTGTCTTACAGGGTCACTGTGAGTCAGAATCGACTCCTCGGCAATGGGTTTGGTTTTGGTTTTTTGATAGGGCAAATAATAACACATGTGAGGAACGTGCTTCGTAGTTCAATCATGTACACGAGACTAATGGGCACACCAGCCCAAAAGCAAAGACGAGAAGGCAGGAAGGGACAGGAAAACTGGACAAATGGCAACAGGGAAACCAGGACGTAGAAGGGGAGAGTGTTGGCTATGGGGGTTGGCAACCAATGTCAGAAAACAATTTGTGTGTTAATTGCTTAATGAGAAACTAATTTGCTATGTAAACTTTCCACCTAAAGCACGATAATAAATAAATAAATAAATGTCCCCTCTACGCACTTCAAAATAGTGTAGTTCATTCAAATTTTGATAATTAAAGAACAAGAAATTAGTTATTAAGCATTGACGTTGTAATGGTTTTATGGTATGTTCCCTGAGTTGCTTTTTCTAGCACATTATTCTACTAATAAGTAAAAAGCAATAGAAAAATCCTTACCTTATCATATAATACCTTGATGGAAATTTTGGTATACTTGAATTTCTGTTTTTCCTTGTGATGCAAAAACTGTGAGTGTTTCATAGATTCTGTAAAGGGAACAGCAGACTATTTGGGGGTCTCAGCATTTAATGCATCCAGGAAAAATAGATGAACCTCCTTCCTACAGAGGGAGACGAACAACAGAAACAAAACAAGCCAAATGAAAAACCATAAACCTTTACTGGAATAGGAAATTTGGGGTTTTGTAGGACCGTTCAAGAATAGATTTGGAGGGGAAAGGTGATAGTGAGCTCACTAAAGCGACTTTGTTACTACTGGATTGAGAATGATAAGCCATTGAAGCAAAGACAGAATGAAGGTCATATCGGCAGAGCCAGGCCAGTGTCATCAATGTGAAGGAGTTCAACCTTTTGTCAAACATATCATCAGCTCAGCTTTATTCTACGTATGCAAGTTCTACAAACACTAAGTATGGACCTGTCTTCCCTGAGGATAAGGGGACTAGCGTGGTTGTTGATTGTTTCTGGTTCCAGAACTAATTGATGAAATAAGAACGACCCCCCAAAGTAAATGTCATCCCATGTGATGAGCAAATCAGGTTTTTATTATGTTGGAAGAGGTTTAATTTTCCAACTGTGTTGAAGGAATTTTCGACTATTCCTTAACTGCATAAAAGTAAGATAGGATAAAAAGGCAGCACTAACCTATTTCAAAGCTTTAATTTTTAAAAGTTTTACATGAAAAATGCACACTTCTCATGAATAAACGCACTGCATCAACAAGTTTGATCCTTGTCGTGCAACCGGTTGAACAGTTACTTCTAATCAAGGGAATATTATGTCAAGCCTGATACTCAACTCGGTCATGTAAACAAACAAGGCAAGCAAAATGCTTCAGTGTCTGCTGAAAATTTAGTTTCATTAGCATTTACCTCCCATATAAAGCAAAAATCTTTAAATGGAAAAAGAAGTCTCAGAGAGAGAATAAATACTGCTAATACAAACATAAAGGAATATTTGGTTTAAACCGTTGTGCAGCTTATCAAAAGCTGTGTACTGTACAATAAACAGAGTTGTGTTCTGTTTTATGCAACTAATACTTTACTTCGTATTCCTTATATCTTGTTATTCTAGTCATTAGCCCAAGAATGAGACAACAGATTGAGCAAGCTTCTATGGAGGAGCAACAGAAAACCTAGCAGCAAAAATACTTCAGGATACACTAAAGAGAAATTCTGGAAATGTGTTGTTAGGGAATCACCTTCCTTGATAGGGTTAAAAACGTCAGCATTTTTGAAATTAGAAATATGCAGAGCTTTTTGTTGTTACCTAAAATCATCAACATTGCCCAACAATTTTCTTGTAGGGGGAAATGGAAGCAAAACTGTAGCCAGTTAAAATTTGGGTGGTAAAAAATGTAGCCAGAGTTAGCTCTAGTTAACATCCTAACTCAGAGGCAAAGGCTACAATCTTTTTTCTGTGGGTGTGTAAACTATCAAGGACTGTTAATGACATCTAAGAGCCTGAAGTTCTCTTGAGTCTGGTTTTTACAAAAGTCCACCAGATTTTGATGTATTTATGACGCATTCTAATACACATTCTAATACTGAGCTTTGGAAAAGAATATCTTGGGTTACAGGAATGAGCTTCATCCTTTCACTTCCAATCAATGTTTACCATTCAGACACAATAGAGATCCTAAATAAGATAAGGCCCAATCACATGAGAAGATCTGAAAAGGTGACTTTATTAAAACCTCCCTGGGAAGCAGGTTAGCGCAAGCTCCATTGTTCTCATCTTGCCGGCAGAAGAAACCATTGAGATACAGTTGTTTTTTTAACTCTTGGGCCAGATATGACCACATTGATACGCACAGTATCAGTACTCCACTCTTCCCATGGATTAAGGGGATGGTGCCATGCTTCACTTCCTTTCTCATTCTGTTGTGAAACTCAGATTCTTTCTTCCTACCAGCGATACCAAATGTGGGTAATCATAGCCACCTGCATCTTAGTCAGAAAAGAAGGGCATTGCTTCCATGTCATCACGGGAAACTGAGAGATGATTTAACAGGCAAGTTCAGACTTACGCGATCAAGGCAAACCACCTGTAGGTTGCTCACCTTTGGATGGCTTCACAGTCTCTAAAGAAATTTATTTTTCGGCACCAAATTTAATTCACTGTCCCTAGTCCATCTAACAGTGATTTCACATGACAAAATTTTCGTCACAAAATGATACAAGTTTAATGAGCAATAAGTTTTCCAAATAGTAAGAATGATACAGAAAATAAGTTTTGAACTGGGGATCAGGTGAGTCTGGATTGAATTTAATCGGTGCCACTTAATAGTTGTAGACCCTCATGCTGTTTATTTATATCCATTGTTCACAGTTTCCTCATCTGCAAAATTAAAAGCAGAACACATTAAGCTCTAGAATTATATGACTTTTATGGTCTCTGAATAGACAAATATCCTTTTTGATTGAGTTCTAGATTTAGGAATGCCTTTTACATTTACCGAAATCCATAATCCGGGCAAGGAAGGTAATAAGGATAAGGATTTTGCTAAAATAGAAGTGATCTGTTTGCAATTCTTTATTATTTTGTACTGGTTGGGGCAGAAATTTCTTGTGTATTCTTGTGTAGGCACACATCCAGTAATGAATTTTTGTTGAAAAGTCAATTTCTTTTAAGAAAACGCTCCCTTATAATGTTTTACATAAATTTATCCTCTTTTTCACTCTAGACTCAACTTTGAATAAACACTGTGCGCTTAGGCCAGGACAAATAAATCTAGCATTCGTCACTGCTGTCTTGTTTTACTCCCATGTGAAAAGCCCACACCCTTTCTCCTTTTCTCCTGAGTGTTACCCTATATTGTTTTTAATCTGTTTGCTTTAGGGAGATTCTGCCCAGCTTCCAAGACTCCCAAAAGGATCTCTGAGTCTAGCACAGAACAGTCAGAAAGATGATTTCTCCAACAAGCTTCTGAATGATCTGTCTGTAAGAGGTATTAACTGTAAGAACAATCAGGTATCAAAGAAATTGGCTTGGAATTTTTTATAGCTTCAATCCAAGCCTGGCCGTAATAAAACTGTTCTAGGCACCCTGACAGGCAATGTCGCCTCTATTTATAGTCCTAGACTGACATGTATTGAGTCCTTTTCATATTCTGGGCATTGTATTAAGCACTTCATAAACATTTCCTTGGTAAATACCCATAATAACATGGTGAATTAGGCAATATTATTATCCCCATTTTCTAGAGAGTTTAAGTAGCTTGCCCAAGATCACTTGAACCTTTGCAATCTGATTCCAGATCTGTGCTCTTAACTACTTGGTATGTTATCATCTGCTCTGAGAGCCCCCTTCCCTGAAAGGTGACTGGTTAAGAGTACTATTAACTCGTCTACCCCAGAAGACCCAGCCCATGCACCCCCTCCCCTGAAAGGTGACTGGTTGAGAGTAGTATTAACTCATCTACCCTAGAAGACCCAGCCCGTGCACCCCATGCGCAGCCGTGGGGCTGGCACAGGACCTAAGATAGCTGATCAACATTCTGAGCAACACATTTTGGCCCCCTTCATTAAAAATCAATTTTTTTTCTAAATTTACAAGTTACATAGCTGGTTTGTGACAAAAATTTTTTTAAAAAGTCTGTATGATAGTAAAGCTTTGGAGGCTGAGGAAGGCACACCCCCCAGGTTCTGTTTTGTCTCGCCCATACTTGTTTGCAAAACACAAGCTCCACTCTGCACTCACCTAATTTGGGCAGCCAGTTGATTGTCTCAGGAAAGATCTCAAGGTTGACCTGTTGCTTGTTTAAGGTCTGCAATCAGCCTGTTTGTGGACCACAACTTGCCAGGGAATATGACGTAGCCTGGTATGAGCAATAAAAAACCTTGCAAACCAAGAAACCTGCATTTTCTTTCTCTTAAAGTTTTTACGAGAAACAAGAGCCTGGTGGCCCAGTGGTTAAGCGCTCAGCTGCTAACCAAAAGTTCAGCGGTTTGAACGTACCAGCTGCTTTGTGGGGAAAAGATGTGGTAGTCAGCTTCCGTAAAGATTTACAGCCTTGGAAACCTTATGGGTCGGTTCTGCTCTGTCCTATAAAGTATTATGGAAAGAGGGAAAGGAAATTAGCATTTACCATAATCTTATTTAATTCCTTTAACAGTCTTAAGGGTATTATTATCTCATTTCCCAAGAAAAGAAGCTGAGGCTCAGAGAAGATGACTTATCTAACCAAGTTGCCTGGTGATTGGAGGGTACAGGCTTAGACTCAGTGTTGGCTTCTCAACATCGGTGCTTGTTCTGTGCCCCAGAGGTTGTCAGGAGAATAAAACATTCTTCTAAGCTCTTATGTTTGTTGAACACCTTCAAATATCTTTATGAATTGTCACTTAAGTAATTTCAGCATCAGAATTCCACCGATTCCATTGGGGGAAAAAATCTCAAAGTCTCTACTGAATGAGTGGATCACTACTTAACTACCCTTCTTTTATTAGTCTCCGAAAAAAGCAAAATTATAAATCTTGATGATGTAAAAGAACTGTGGTGATTTATACACTTACTTTAAACTTAGTATCTTTTTAAAATAAAAAAAGTACATATCAAGGAAACCAAAGACGCAAAGAAGAAACTAGCCCACAGGATTAATAGCCCACATGAACCACAGCCTCTTCTAGCCTGAGACGAGAAGAACTAGATGGTGCCCGGCTACCACTACAATCGTTCTGACCAGGGACACAATAGAAAGTCCCCAATAGAATGAGAGAAAAATGTAGAACAAAACTCAAATTCTTAAAAAAAGGCCAGATTTACCAGACCAATAGAGACTAGGGGAACCCCCAAGGCTATCGCCCTAAGATACTGTTTGAACTTGGAATTAAAGCTATTTCTGCAGGTCACCTTTCAGCTAGATAACAGATTGGCTTATGTGCTCCCTGAACCAATTAACTATATGGGACCAAATTCATAAATGTGGAAGTTCATAAGACGATTATATTTAGAAACTATAATTCGAAAGTCTTTTCAAAGCCCTTACAACAAACTGGTTTTAATTTGGACGAGATCTGTTAAATATGAATGGATAGAAAGTGAATACTTAAAACCCCTGCCTTGTGAGTTTCAGAAAACTGGCAGAGATGCATCCAGATTCATTAGCGTTTCTGAGTTAGAAGGCAAAGTTACCTTGAATTATCTGGCAGATAGTCAAAGACGTGAAGTCAGATGTCATATTTCACTAAGCCAAATCCACAGTGGCAGGAAGGCCAGACAACAACCTGGTCTAAATGTTTGACAGATTTGGAATTTTTCTTGCCGGGGACATTGAAATGTGTAAGAAGATTGTTGTCCTGGTATCTGTCATGCAGAAATGTTCCTCGCTTCTAATGGATGTGCTGCAAGGTGAGGCATGCTCAGGGCGTGATACACAGGAGGCTTTGGAGAACATACTCTGAAGCACAGAGAGCTCTGCCCCTCCCCAGAGACCTGCTGTGGGAGCTGACTTAGTTCTCGCCACCCTGAGGTGTCCTGAGGATGTCACCTGAGGTCAGAGCCGCATCTTCAGGAAATGACAACAATAGAGCCCGCAAACTAAATCCTCAGGATCTGAAATATTACTGTGATGGGAATTAATGTACCAAGAATCAAATCGATATTCCTTGCATTAGATACGTAGACTTTTCAAAACAACTCTGAAGTCCAGATTTTTTTTTTAATTTCCTGGAAAATGCCCTGAAATCTTTCCTTTCAATCTAGTCTACTTGTACAGGGTCATGGGTGAAACATATTTTCAAGGCCAATTGCAGTTTAGTTTGTCAAAGTGCTTCAGAGGAGAAAAACGATGATTTGGAAGAGTTCTGGACAGGCTAACACTAAACAGCTCTTTCTTACTCACCAAACCAATGCAAGTGCAAACAAGGAAATCCCTGTACCCAGAGGAATTGCCTCAAAGAGGGGTAACTTTTCTTCCTATGAAATTGAATCTTCCTATATGAGCCATTGGTGGCATAGTGGTTAAGAACTCGGCTGCTAACCAAGAGGTTGGCAGTTCAAATCCACAAGCTGCTCCTTGGAAACCCTATGAGGCAGTTCTACTCTGTCCTATATAGTCTCTATGAGTCAGAACCGATTCGACGGCACCTAACAACAACAGCAATATGAGCCCTGGTGGCGCAGTGGTTAAGAGCTCAGCTGCTAATCAAAAGACTGGCAGTTTGAATGCACCAGCTGCTCTTTGGAAACTCTATGAGGGTAGTTCTGCTTCTTTCTATAGGGTCGCTATGAGTTGGAATAGACACAACAACAATGGGTATGGTTTACGGGATTAAATCATTGATTAAAAGTTGGGTTCCATGGTGTAATGGTTAGCATTCTGGACTCTGATTCCAGCGATGTGAATTCAAATCTCGGTGGAATCTTTCTCATTTTAGGAACCTGGGTGATGCAAGCAGTTTGCAATTGGCTGCTAACCTCATTTGGTGGTTCTAGCCCACTTGGCAGCTCCGTGGAAAAAAGGCTTGGTGATCTGCTTCTGTAGAGATAACAACCAACGAAACCTATGGAGCAGTTCTACTTTATAACACAAGGGTCGCCACGAGTCAGGGGTTGACTCAACAGAACCTAACAACAGCAAGAGGAGATTAAATCATTGACTAAAAACTGGAGAGACTCAGACTGTCCAAGTATCAGTTAAGATTCTTTTCTTAAAATATAGTTTATTTTATTTTTGTTGTTGTTAAAAATATATACAACAAAATATGCACCAATTCAACAATGTCTACATGTACAATTCAGTGACACTGATGACATTTTTTGAGCTGTGCAACTATTCTCAACCTCCTCTTCCAAGTTGTTCCTCCCCCATTAACATAAACTCACTACCATCTAAGTTGCCTATCTAATTTTTCCAGTCGCTGTTGTCA
>NW_004444202.1:2213086-2215153 GCF_000243295.1 Trichechus manatus latirostris
GTCAAACCCCCACCCCCCATGGACCTTCTGTACCAGACCATAGGGAATCCTTAGTCATGTTTTATGTACTAATGTTTCTTGTAAATCATAATTCCCATATACCACTCCTTCTTTTCCTTCAATTACTACTTTATTCTTGAAAAAGTTATTGATAGAGGTTCACAAATACTAATTACCACAATACTGTAGCTAAAACACCAGAAATTTTGACAAAATCAGCGACTATAAAAATGTCGGCAGCAACGAAAACAACAGCTTGTGCTTGTAGTGCCTGCTGACAAAGCCACATGATTTGAAGCATCATTGTAACTGGGTAATAATGACAGCTCTGACCGGAGGGCATTAGGAGGTTCAAAAAAGTAAACTAACATAGAGTTTTCGCTTTGTAGGTATATTGATACGTATAAGCTCTTGGCTGCTGACCGAGAGGTCAGTGGTTCGAACCCACCAGCCGCTCTGGTGGAGAAAGATGTGTCAGTGCTTCCATAAGGATTTACATCCTTGGTAACGCTATGGGCAGTTCTACTCTGTCCTATAGGGTTGCTGTGAGTGGGAATCGACTCAATGGCAGTGGGTTTGTTTTTTTTGGTTAAGCTGGTCTTACGAAAAAGGTTTTTGTTGTTATAAATAAGTACAGGGATGTTTTTATAAAAAATAATAAATTTCTGCTGAAACACTGCACAAAAACTTTGTAGACAGTCATTTTGGTGTCTCCCCCTCTGACAGTGTCATACTCCCCAGTGATGCCACTGCTGTCCGCTGGGATCACTCCTCAAACACCATGTCTGCCATGTCTCAAGGGTGCCCAGTGAAACAGCACATCAGGCAAGGTTTCTGCAGTGTTGGCATATGGCATGACAGAAATGTTACCTTGGAAATACATATGTGAGTCCCCAGGCTTCTGTGGACTAAAGCAAATTTAGATCTTGAATTCTGTGCAAAAACCATATGCTCTATTTATTTTAGTGTCCCGTGTTGCAATGTGATGAATTACTTAGTATGGCCTTTCTCACCATGGTCTTGGAACTCCCATCCAGGTGACTGGGCAGGGTGGTGCAAATAATTGTGGCCCACCAAGGGAATTGGTCAGTTTTGCCTTAGAAGAGAGGCAATTCCAGAGCACAAGGAAGAGACCACCACCACCGAGGAAGGAGAGACTGGCTCGAGAGATCGGTAGGAGAGACCCAAAGGAGAGATCTGAGGGAGAGACTGGCAGATGGTGCAGAGAGCTTCCTGGCCCACAGAGTGAGAAAGCTGAGTGCTTCTGGGCAGAGACTGAGGGCCAGGGGGAAGGCTACACCTGACCCACAAATTTGGGACTTGCCACCCTCCGCAACCGTGTGAGCCATTTCCTTTATACGATTCATGAGTTCTGTGAGACGTGGAAGCAAATTACAGAACCCAAAGACGGGGAGGAGGGGTAGTTGGTGTTAGAGATGATGGAGTGGGGCAGCAATCTGGAGAAGTTGGGCGTCTGGGACAACGTTAACACCACCTTATAAGAACCAGCTTTGTGCTGATCCTTATAAACGAAATTATTTGTTTATATGTAACACCCTTTTCTGGTAGCGTCTTTCTCTCCCAAACAGAAGCTGTTTTATCAGTTCTTGCCTATGGTTTCCCTGATTGTGTGCATTCTTGGAGAGTTATCAGTGGTTTGAGAGAAGGAGGAAGTGGGAGATGAAGCTACATGGAAGAAATAGAAAAAGTCAAGGAACCAAGAGGACAAGGCCATGTCAGCAATGAGCCATGTGGAGAAGAGACCAGCTGGAGGGCTTGTAGCAATTATACCTGCAGAGGCAGTCATGGTCAAGACCTGTGTCTGTTCCTGCTCCCCCAGGACAGGTGACAATTCCACCTGAAGGGAGGCTGTGAGAGTTTGGTATAGAATAGGCCCTTTATGAGTACTTCTACGGTTATTTTGTTACTTATGTCTTTTATCTGCAAAGAGTTTAAAGCATTTTCTCCTTTGGAATCTCCCAGCAACCTCACACTACGGGCTGATACTATTTCCCGTGAAGTGGGCCAGATACCTACAATGATCAGAACCTCAGACAGAGCTTACAG
>NW_004444202.1:2215854-2216975 GCF_000243295.1 Trichechus manatus latirostris
GAGGATGATGCAGGACCAGGCAGAGTACATGGGGTTACTGACTTGACAGCAACTAACAACAACAAATCTATTCTCAATTCTGAGAAAAGTTATTCATTAGCTTACATTTCAGTCAGCTTGCATGCACTTCCTATTAAGCTAACTGTTATACTTAGGGATTTTGTTTACAACATTTATAGAAATAAGTGATACGTATGTTTCTTCTAAAGTAGTAACTTTGTTTTTGAAGGCCTTCAAAATCCTGCATAAACTGTTACCAAAGTTTGAGCTATTGCAATTACAGGCCCAAGAAAAACCCATTCGATTTCATCTGAATGGAAAAAATTGTGGGGAAAATGTCTCTTTATTTATAATTCATTTGTGGTTATTCCTCGGGGGACTTAGAAGCTACTCATTAGTTTTTAAAGGCTCTCTCAGATTTAAACTTCTTCTGAGTGAGGAAAGAAAACATCTGAGGCGTATGGAATAGTGCCTTATCTTACAGAGTGGTCACTGATGGAATCAGAACAGTGTCTGAAGGGCTGCTGTGTTGGAAGAATCCGTCACCAGCCACACAGACCGTGTCAAACCCGAGAGTTACTAGTCAAATATTGGTGTTTCTCATTTTTCAGTCCTAGAAAAGAAACAGAAATGTGAGTTAGTAAATGCATGAACGGAAGCAAGGTTTCAACGTTGCTGTTTTTATCATTCAAAGCAGAAAAATACTAACATTTAGTGTTTCATTTTATGCTTTTCTTCTTTGTTCCTTTTTGTCTGTTTGATAAATGAGCTGTGGGTAGATTGACACAGTAAGCAGGAGTGAATCCATGAGCAGGGAGTCTTCCAGTGGGAAAGGGGAGGAGCCCTTGACCGAGAAGACGGCTCCTTTCAGGAGGACGCCATACCCTGAGCTGAGCTGTCTCCTTCCTGTTCTTCATGGATTGAATTGTGTCCCCCAACATGTGTGTCAACTTGGCTAAGCCATGATTCCCAGTATTGTATCATTGTCCACCATTTTATAATCTGATGTGATTATCCTATGTGTGGAAATCCTAACCTCTACAATGTTAATGAGGACTCAATCTACAGGATTAGGTTGTATCTTGAGTCAATCTCTTTTGAGATATAAAAGAGAGACTCGA
>NW_004444202.1:2217782-2234775 GCF_000243295.1 Trichechus manatus latirostris
AGTTGATCTGTGGGGAAAAAAGCCAAATCCACTTAAAATTCTAAAATTCTTGGATAACACCCATCATCTACTCATTAATCTATTCACATCCACAGAGCGAACAATCTTCTGATCTGCTTCTTTTGACACTCTTTTTGGCTTTCTGTTGCTTAAATAATCATTTCTTCTGAAGTTATTCCTTCTGAAGCACCCTCTCCTCCCTTCTTCCCTAGTCACCATGCCTGTTCCACCCTTGCCCCTGCCCGGAACGTCCCAGACACCCCGGATTCCACACGCAGGAGGAACAATGGCAAATTACAAAACCTGTCTGGACCTGTGTTCCCTCGTCTGTAAAATGGAGACAATAGCAGCCTAACAGTAACAGCTAGTTCCTGGGGCCATTAGGATTAACAGATGTATAATAGCCACACTTACTGATCATCTATTGTGTTGGGCAGGGTCCTACTGCTTGACATAGATTATCTAGCTTATTCCTCATAACTATAGTCTTTACTTCTGAGGTATATACTACTATTACCCATTTAAACACAGGTGCAAATTGAAGCTTAGAGAGGTCCGCTGATTACCCAAAGGTCCTCAGCTAGTAAATGCTGCAGCTGGAATATGAACTCAGGTAGTCTGCCCCCACAGTCAGTGTATTCATACCATGAAACTGTATCCATTAAGTTTGTAGCACAGTGCATGGCACACAATAGTACTTGCTCAGTAAAGATCTACTATCATCTTCTTTCATAACTGTCATATTCTTTAAAATTCAGCCCAGGCAACAAGAATGGGAGATGACCTAAATGCTACCATAGTCTGAGCTCCATGCTGAATCCTCAGAAGGTGCAAACGGTCAGCGCCATCTGCTGCTAACCAAAAGGTTGGAGGTTTGAGGCTGCCCAAAGGCACCTCAGAAGAAAGGCCTGGCAATCTACTTGTGAAAAATCGGGTATTGAAAATCCTACGGTGCACAGTTCTGTAAGTTGCGGTTGGAATCAACTTGACTGCTGCTGGTTTGCTTGTTTTTTGAGCTCCACGCTAGTCTCCTGGGCCAGCACAGGGGTGGGAGAGGTCTTCTCAGGGGCGCCTCTGCCTGTCTCTCTCACTGGCCTGTGAGCTCATGGAGAGCAGGGAGAGCATCTCCCCTCTCTGCACCCTGCCGGCCTATCTCATTTGAGGGGTTCATTGGGAGCCTGATGAATAAGGGAACATGCAAATGTCTGGGTCAGTGAAACCTCGCTCTCCCTTGACATCTTCTCTGGAGCAAATTGTCTCCTCAGCATTTCTCTTTGAAGTGGGCCTCCTGTCTGAGCATCTCTCTGCCGTCATTTAACAGCCATCCGTGGTGATATTAGAGGGCAGAGAGAGAACAGAGAACAGAGATCTGTGATACTATTGATCTTCTTCTCAACCAGCTACAAACTCCTCAACATTAACTAGCGAAGGGCTGTAAGGTTTGGTTTTTGTTGTTAAAAAGCCAAGTTGATATTTTAACAAATACTTTTTGATAATGTTAATGAAAACATTTAGATCGCTTCAAATGTTTTATCTAAAGTACATACGAATACATTTCTGAAATGTTCAGTCTTTATCTAGCCTTGTTCTAACAGTCTAATTTTACACTGTATCTTAGGAGGAGCTGGAACTGTATGTTTCTAGCAGATGGAGTTGAGTTCTGTCATATTCTCCCATCTTCCTTCAGTTTTGTTGAAACAATTCTGAGGTATGCATAACTGAATCGATTTATTATTAACTCAGCCATTAGTCATTTTGATGCATGAAACCGCCAAGCTCAGGGGGAGTTGGGGTTATAGAAAATGACTCAGAGTCAATCTGCATGCAGTCAAGTCACAAAACCAATCTCAGTCAGAGTGATTTGCCTGCCTCCCTCTCTGCAGGCACCACCACATCTGCCCCGGGCTCAGGTATCACCGTCTAACCCAGTGATCTGCAAACGGAGCTGTGAGGATCCCACCAGAAGTACGGGAAGACGATACTAGAACTTCTTTTTATGTTTACTTTAATATTTAATACTTAAGTTTCACTTTTTATATATATTTTCAAATGCACATTCTATATTCAAAGATGTCTCTTTAAGGACTAAGGTACACCTGACCCAACTCATGGTCTTTTCAATGGTCTCATATGCATGTGAAAGCTGGACAATGAATAAGAAAGACCGAAGAAGAATTGATGCCTTTGAATTGTGGTGTTGGAGAAGAATGTTGAATATACCATGGACTGCCAAAAGAACAAACAAATCTGTCTTGGAAGAAGTACACCCAGAATACTCATTAGAAGGAAGGATGGCAAGACTTCGTCTCACATTCTTTGGACGTGTTATCAGGAGGGACCATCCCTGGAGAAGGACATCATCCTTAGTAAAGTAGAGGGTCAGCCAAAAGGAGGAAGACCCTCAATGAGATGGACTGACACAGTGGCTGCAACAGTGGGCTCAAGGATAACAAAGATTGTGAGGATGGCACAGGACCAGGCAGTGTTTTGTTCTGTTGTACTTATGGTTGCTATGAGTCAGAGCTGACTCAATGGCACCGAACGACAACAACAATGTGCATTTTTAGCTTAAAAATGAATATACACGTATAGGAGATGCTCACAACATTTTTATTGCTGGGGTGCATGATGCCAAATATTTGGAGACCATTGGTCTCCCAATTAAAAAAAAAAAAAAAACCAAACTAATTTCAAGCAATAAAGGGTGTTTGAGAAGCTAGTGGTCATCCAGAGAGCCAGATGATTTTGTTGGCGAGTTGTGACGTATATGGTTTTATTCTACAGGCTCCAGCAGAGTGAGAGACCCTTGTAAATGGGAACAGTTGGGGTATTATGGTTATAAGGACTCATGAATACCAGAAGCAGTGTCCACCCAGTGACACAGGCACTTTGACAAGTAAGGAGACCTTACCTAGGTGAGACAAATGGCAACCCACCCAATGTCTGTCTTTCTGAAAGGTAATTCTGCTTCAACTTAATTTCCTTAAAAAGAAAAAGGAAGACTTCCTTAGAAAATTATAGCAGATCACCTAGGGAGAGAGCAAATTTCTACTCTGAGTGCCTTTCTTTGTATGAAAACATCTGAATGGTTCAAATTACCAAGCTTAATTTTCCACTAAAATCTCCCTAATCGTCATTACACTACAGAATAAGGAAGTTGAAAAACCATATTCTTTTGTAATAATCATTTTAAAGCTCTTTATCTCTATTTAATATCAAGGGTAGGAGTGGTAACAACTTCCCCGAGGAAGCCCTACCAAAAACACGAAACCAAACTCATTGCCACTGAGTCGATTCCGACTCATAGCGACCCTATAGAGCAGAGTAGAACTGCCCCACAGGGTTTTCAAGGATCAGCTGGTGGAGTTGAACTGCTGACCTCGCGGTTAGCTGCCAGGCTCTTAACCACTGCGCCACCAGGGCTGCTAAGGAGATGGGAACCCACAGGTTATTTTCAGGATCACTTTTGTGGACAGTACATAAAGACGTAGTTCTCTAATCATACCTATGTATTTGGGAAAGGCAGAATGGACGATTTCACATTGCAATGTTACAGAGCAAAGTGAATAGGATGTTGTTGAATGGACGATTTCCCATTTATCAACCACCTGAAATAGTTGGTTGATAAACTAGTTAACTGGCATATTAGCCATTTTTCCCTCAGGACTCAGACTCTTAACCACTTAAGCATTTCTTTCAATGTAGTCCCTTACTTTTCCTGAAATTCTATTACATAAGGCAAAAACGGGGGAGCCCTGGTGGCACAGTGGTTAAGAGCCTGGCAGCTAACCAAAAGATCAGGCAGTTCTACTCTGTCCTATAGGGTAGCTATGAGTCACAATCGACTTGACGGCAACAGGTTTTTTTTTTTTTTAAGGCAAAAATTACTGACTAAAAATACTTATTTGAGTTATATTTTTCAAGTAAAATAAGCTTACATCACACAGTAAGAAAACTTGAGGACAAGTTTTTAGTAAAAGCTTTCTGTCCAAAGTGGAAGTATTGTAGGTATATAAAACTGGCTTTTTGTTCTAAAATAGTCTTTTTTTTTTTTTTTTTCCCAAGAATGGGGCAGTGTCCCCAGGCCAGCTATTTTCCGGTATCAAGCAGAAAGGAAATCTGCAGTTTGACCCTGGGTGAGAGTAAGGTTATGTGGTCTCAGAGGTTTTGAATTGGGATCAGGATGTTTTGGGGGCCAGGGCTAAAATAATACATATTATAAACCGTAGAAACACCTCGATCATCACAGAAAAAAATCCAAGGAAAGGAGAAGGAGCCAGGGGTAGAACAGACTGAAGGACAATTTCCTGCCCATCTATTGGGTTATCAAAGCTATTTACCATGAGATGGTTAGGGACCTGAACATAATCAGAGTAATTCACTGCTAGGAAGATTGTCCTATGGTTTAGGACATGAATAAATAAGTCTTGGTATAATATCATGCAAAGTAAAATCTAGAAAGCACGTCAGCATTTCCAAACCATTAAACTGACATTTTGCGAATGGAAGAAGAGGAAATGTTAATTCAGAAAAGGCCACAGCTACTAATTTCCTGTGGGTGTTTGCTTAGCCTTCTGCTCATCGAGACACTCTTTGCTTTGGAAGGATGGCGGTCACTTGATATCCCTTCAAATAAAATAAGCTTTATTGCTGAGGTTCTGATAAGTGCCTTTGAAATGCAGTGGGAACACTGCTATTTTGCTTCGTTGTTTTCTCATCCTTAAGAGACAATAGGGTGCGAACCTAAAAGCCTGAAGCACATGGCTTGGTCTGACAGGATGGGAAGGAGACAAATGCTGTCAGCTCACACTTTCAGGTTATAGCGTCTGCCTTTCAAAGTGCAGGGAAGGTCCCTGCATGGCTCAAACGGTTTAGACTCGCCTACTAACTAAAGGTTGGCAGTTCTAACCCACCCAGTGGCTCCATGGAAGAAAGGCCTGGAGATCTGCTGCCTCTGTAAAGATTACAGCCCAGAAAACAGTATGGAACTACTCTGTAACATGTGGGGGCGCCATGAGTTGGAATTGAAAGTAACAAATACCTTAAAAGATCACAATTAAAGTATGAGAACGCTGTGAGTATTTCATAATATGTGCATCATGGAGAAGTGACTAGAAAGCAGACATTGTCATACTTTTCAGTCTTAAGAGGAGACAGTCCGTACACCCTTTGCCTGCATTGTAGATTTTATTGTACTCTCTTCCATTTCCTAAGGCTTTGATCCTTCCTTGACACCTTCTGAAAATCATTTTGGGTGTGCTGGGGAATCAGCTGCCTTCTTTGGACACACAGCTACAAAGAATAGACTGACTGGGGGACATAGTGAGGATAGTAGCTCCTTGCAGAAAAGGCTTTGTGCTTTCTGAGATGGAGGCAACAGTTGAATAAGAAAGGCACTGCCCATGAAAGGATGGCTCCAGAGACTGAACTCCCCCTGCTCCTTCATGCACGGGCAATTACATAGCCACAAACTGTGGTTAAAACTTCTAAGCTTCTTTCCACATCAATGGCTAGAAACGCCAAGAAGCCACATTACCGCTACTTGCAGGTGTTGTGCTGTGTCTCCTAACTGTAAACAGGCAAGCCTTCACTGGAGCAGGCACGAAGATGGTCTAAACTGCAGAGTTAGAGAATGACAGCAGCCGAAACAGAGCCAAGCGCCAGCTCGAACCCCATCTTGGAACCACGGTCAGTACTCCTTCTACGTTCAACTTTCACGGCAACGCAACTTGCCCACTGGGAAAGTCAGGAACTTAGCTGAGTGTCTTTACTTAACTTCTCTGCTTGAAACCTCCCCGATTCCCTTTTCTTCCTCACTGATCAAGGATTAATTGAGAGTATATTATGTACCAAGCGATGTGCCAGCTGTGTGAAAAGTCAAATGCCCTAATGCTGGATGAACTGGGGACATGTTACAGTCCACAAAGTTCTTCATCCATATTGCCGTTTGATCCTCCAGATCACCAAGTGAGGCAGACATGTCCTTAAAAGGACACAGTCATAGGTGCGCCACTAAGGCTTTGGAGCAGGGACTTGGGAAGGAACTCGAAGCTGGGGCTCTGTCTGCCCAGGCTCTTATATTATCCCCATTCCCATTATGTCAGGCATCAAACGTTCACACCTCCCAAACCTCCCTCAGATCTACTCTCTCTTCCCTGCTGGTCTTTAGTCTCTTATTGATTCCATGAAATATTTCACTCTGTCCAATCCGGTGTCCCTCCCTCCCTCTCCTTCCACCTGCCCTCACACTACCACTGAAGCAAAATCTCTCACAAGCAGAGATCTAGCAAGTCATTTCTTCCTGGTTCTCCCGCTTCTTCTTAGTAGGACCCAATTTATCATTCCAGTCATAGCGATCACCTCCCTCCATTCACCACACTGCTCGTCTTTCATCACATTCTGGTTTTACCCTGTCTATGCCTTTCTTCATTCTGAAAATCCACCCTCACCTTCCCTGAAAAGCCTTCAGTGACCTAAGGTGTGTGGCCTCTGGCCTCCCAGAATCCTTTGCACAGGTTCTCCTAAACACTTAACACATTGGATTGTAAGTGTTGCCTACGTTTCTGTCTCCCTACTTCTGGACTGTGAGATCCGTAAGAGGAAGAACTTCCAATTATCAGCCAATGCCAGAGCCACGGGTGTAGAGAGGTATTAAATCAATGTTAGCTGAATAAAAAAAAATGGCCCAGAATGCTAACAGAGGAGGCAAAACTTAGTCAAAACAGTTTGCTGTTTTTGCAACAATGAATGCTTTAAAATATACTGTCTCTATTAGTAGGCTTACCTTTCATAATAAGTGAGGGGGAGTGTGGTATCATATAGTGTAGAAAATCAATGGCATATTTTCTGAAAAGGTAGAGTTATTCATCCCAGCACCCAGACTATAAATATCGCTTGGGATTTGGTGCAAAAATACATTTATCTTTAATCAATAAAATGCTGCTTTTTAAAAAAGGATAAAAGGCAGTGTGGAATGTAATTGCTTCAGATGTTTACTTTCCTCAGAATAGAAGTGAAACAATGAATAGAACAGAAGTGAACTAATTGGCCACACACTTGAGCTTTTTGTGGTTATCACCACCCACAAGCCTTCAGGCAGCGGTGTTGGTAAATGTTTAACAACCACTGTCCAGGAACAAAAAAGGAAAAAGCCCTGATTTGTTGTTGTTGTTAGGTGCCGACGAGTCAGCTCCAACTCATAGCGACCCTGCGTACAACAGAACGAAACGTTGCCCGGTCCTGTGCCATCTTCACAATCTTTGTTATGCTTGAGCCCATTGTTGCAGCCACTGTGTCAGTCCATCTCATTGAGGGTCTTCTTCTTTTTTGCTGACCGTCTACTTTACCAAACATGATGTCCTTCTCCAGGGTCAGGTCCCTCCTGATAACATGTCCAAAGTATGTGAAATGAAGTCTCACCATCCTCACTTCTAATGAGCATTCCGTCTGTACTTCTTCCAAGACAGATTTGTTTGTTCTTTTGGCAGTCCGTGGTATATTCCATATTCTTCGCCAACACCGTAATTCAAAGGCATCGATTCTTCTCTGGTCTTCCCTATTCATTGTCCAGCTTTCCCATGCATATGAGGCGATTGCAAACATCATGGCTTGGGTCAGGCGCACCTTAGTCCTCAAAGTGACATCTTTGCTTTTTAACACTTTAAAGAGAGGTCTTTTGCAGCAGATTTGTCCAATGCAATACGTCATTTGATTTCTTGACTGCTGCTCCCATGGGCATCCTGTTTTGTAGAATTTGCCAATTTCTGTAGTGTAAATTCCTCCACAAGGGTATTTTCAAGCTACCGATGTGAAATCACTGGAACACAGAGTTGGACATCGGTGAGAGTCAGCTCCAGCCCACCCCTGCACCAGGCCAAGATGGCTGTGGCTGGGAGCACATTAAGGGAGGGGAATAAAAACGCTCTAGAAGTCCTACTTTCGCGGGTGATGCTGTTATTTTCATTGGTGTTTGCTGGTTTGTTTTGGTTAAGAGGTTGGTGTCAGACCAACCTGGCGGGAGTACTAGTTCTGCTATAGTGATTGGGTGCTAGGCAGGTCCCCTAAACCTGCTAAGTCTCCGTCTCCTCATCTGCAAATGAGAATGGTAATAACAACTTCATAGGTTAGGAGAATTAGATACAATATGAAAAGGGCTTTTCACAGCACTTGGCACTTAGTGCTTAACAAATAATCTCTGTTGTTGTCAATGATGCTAATAATAATATTCCTTTGTTCTCAGCTGTGGGTGGGGAGGGACATTTCCTCGGGATTCAAGTGCTTCGTTTTGGTGTTAACGTCATTTACCAGCTTCCTGGCTTGCCCCTTTTGGCTTCCGCAGATGTCCAGTTCCTGTTTATCAGACCGACCTTTCGATCCCTTCGCCTCATTCTCCATCCTCACCTCCCGTGGGTCTCTGGGTATTGATCAGTTGCGTGGACTTCGTATCACTAACCTTTTGCTACGTGTGTTTTCTTAGCTTTCATTTTCAGTTATTCTGTCTCGTCACTGCTCAGACTCCTTGATTTTGGGGAGTTCTCTAAGCATTTCATCAAAAATGAACAGACGATCCTTTAAAAAAATCAGTCTTGTTCCTTATTATCTCTGAAACCTGCTGTTGAACATAGAAGAGCTAAAGAAAATGGAAGATATGATTAAGTAAAAGAGCCGAACAGAAGATTTCAAAAGGTGGCTCGAGAAAACAAAGTAAAGTATTATAATGAAACATGCAAAGACCTGGAGCTACAGAGCTAAAAGGGAAGAACAAGCTTGGCGTTTCTCAAGCTGAAAGAACTAAAGAAAAAATTCAAGCCTTGAGTTGCAGTATTGAAAGATTCTATGAGCAAAATATTGAATGATGAGGGAAGCATCAAAAGAAGATGGAAGGAATACATAGTCACTGTACCAATAATAATTGATTGATGTTCAACCATTTCAAGAGACAACATATGATCAAGAACTGATGGTATTGAAGGAAGAAGGCCAAGCTGTACTGAAGGCACTGGTGAAAAACAAGGCTCCAGGAATTGATGGACTATCAATTGAGGTGTTTCAAAAAATGGATGCAGCCCTGGAGGTGCTCACTTATCTATACCAAGAAATTTGGAAGACAGCTACCTGGCCAACCGACTGTAAGAGATCCATATTTGTACCCATTTCAAAGAAAGGTGATTCAACAGAATGCGGAAATTATCAAACAATATCATTAATATCACATGCAATTAAAATTTTGCTGAAGATAATTCAAAAATGGTTGCAGCATGGAGAAGCCAGCACAACTTGTCCAAGGCAAGGTCATGGAAGCTCCGTAGACACATCCAAACTTCCTTAGGAGGGACTGAATTGCTGGGCTGAGAGCTGTGGGGACCATGGTCTCAGGGAACATCTAGCTGAATTGGCATAATATAGTTTATAAAGAAAATGTTCTACATTCTACTTTGGTGAGTAGCGTCTGGGGTCTTAAAAGCCTGTAGGCAGCCATCTAAGATACTCCACTAGTCTCACCCTGTCTGGAGCAAGGGAGAATGAAGAATACCAAAGACACAGGGGAAATATTAGTTCAAATGACTAATGGACTACAAGTACCACAGGCTCCACCAGATTGAGTCCAGCACAACTAGATGGTGCCCGGCTACCATCCTCCACTCTCTGACAGGGATCACAGTAGAGGGTCCCAGACAAAGCTGGAGAAAAATGTAGAACAAAATTCTAACACACACAGAAAAAGACCAGACTTACTGGTCTGACAGAGACTGGAGAAACCCCGAGAGTATGACACCCAGACGCCCTTTTATCTCAGTAATACAGTCACTCCTGAGGTGCACCCTTCAGCCAAAGATTAGACAGTACCATAAAACAAAATGAGACCAAATGGGCACACCAGCCCAGGGGGAAAGGACGAGAAGGTAGGAGGTGACAGGAAAGCTGGTAATAGGGCACCCAAGTTCAAGAAGGGGAGAGTGTTGACATATTGTGGGGTTGGCAACCAATGTCACAAAACAATATGTGTACTAATTGTTTACTGAGAAGCTAGTTTGTTCTGTAAACCTTCTTCCAAAGTACAAAAAAAAAAAAAAAAAAAAAACACAGTCAAATTCCAAAAAACAAAAACAAAAAAATGGTTGCAGCAGTACATGGACAGGGAACTGCCGGAAATTCAAGCCCAGACTGAGAAGAGGATGTGGATAAGGGATGTCATTGCTGATGTCAGATGGGTCTTGGCTGAAAGCAGAGAATTCCAAAAAGATGCGTACCTGTGTTTTATTGACTTTGCAAAGGTATTTTACTATGTGGACCATAACAAATTATGGATAGCATTGTGAAGAATGGGAATTCCAGAATAATTAATCACGTTCATGAGGAACCTGTACATAGACCAGAGGCAGTCATTTGAACAGAACAAGGGGATACTGCTTGGTTTAGAATCAGGAAAGGTGTGTGTCCGTGTTGTGTCCTTTCACCGTACTTATTCAAGCTGGACTATATGAAAAAACATGTGGCATCAGGATTGGAGGAAGATTCATTAACAACCTGTGATATGCAGATGACACAACCTTGCTTGCTGAAAGCGAAGAGGACTTGAAGCACTTACCGATGAAAATCAAAGACCACAGCCTTCATTATGGATTACACCTCAACATAGAAAACAAAAATACAACTGGATCCATAAGTAACATCATGATAAATGCAGAAAAGTTTGAAGTTGTCAAGGGTTTTATTTTACTTGGATCCACAATCAACGTCCATGGAAGCAGCAGTCAAGAAATCAGACTTATTGCATTTGGCAAATCTGCTGCAAATGACTTCTTTAAAGTGTTAAAAAGTGAAGACGTCCCTTTGAGGACGAAGGTGCCTGACCTATACCATGGTCTTTTCAACCTCCTCATATACATTTCAAGGCTGGACAATGAATAAAGAAGATCATAGAATTGATGCCTTCAAATTATGGTGTTGGTGAAGAATATTGAATATACCATGGACTGCCAGAAGAACAAACAAATCTGTCTTGGAAGAAGTACAGCCAAGATGATCCTTAGAAGTGAGGACGGTGACACTTTGTCTCAGGTACTTTGGACACGTTAGCAGGAGGGGTCGGTCCCTGGAGAAGTACATCATGCTTGGTAGAGGGTCAGCGAAAAAGATGAAGACCCTCAATGAGATACACATGGCTGCAATGATGGGCTCAAGTATAGCAACGATCGTGAGAATAGCAGTGTTTCATTGTGTTGTACAAAGGGTGGCTATGAATCAGAACTGACTCTACGCCACCTAACAGCAATAAGATTATCATCTCCCGTTTTTAACCACAGCTAATCTTTGATATAATGAAGACATAAACTACAAATTTGTCTCTAAGCTTAAATTTGAGACCAAGTACCACGTAATAAAGTACTGACTTCAATTATGAATTTCTTTTGAACTTATAATAATAATGCTAATAAAATAAAACAAACCACTGTTTTCTTAGTGCATAGCACCTCATGTACCTTACCTCAGTAAATCTCTGAAACAATTCTGCAAGGCAGGTGGAGTTACTCTTGATTAGCAGATAAGGACACTGAGGAGCAGACGTGTTAAATCATCATTTTCTCCTGGGCACACAGCTTGTAGGAAGTTTAAAAGGAGACCAGAAGCCCGAATCATCTGCTTACACAGCCCTACCTCACGTCTTCTGTGGTCTGCTCTGTGTCTATTTAAAAGTATGTCTAAATAATTGTATTCTGAAACATGATTAACATTATATTGGTTCAGTTCATTACATTTGATTTAACACTAAAATCTGCTATTGTGATATTTTCCACTTCATTTCAATTTGTTCCCTTGCATTTTATTGCAGTTAGAATCATTAAGTAGCTTGTTAATAATCACATGATAAGTGACAAAGTGGCAAATGGTCTTTGAATAGAAACGATAAAGGGATTTAAACTATACTCCCTCCACGGACACCAAGGATCTGATCCACGCCTTGGGCTGATGACACTATCAGAGTATGAACCACAGTAGAAATTTCAGTGGGCTGAATTACCTAAACACAGTTAAATAATTTGGGGCTGGAACAGACCATACAAACTCAGAAATTGCCTAATGAAAAGTCTAACAAATAAAGCGTGAAAAAGTCTATTTCTATGATGGGAGAAGAACAGAATGCAGCTATTAGTAACATTCTCATGCCTCTGTAGCAGACGTGTGGAAAGGGTATGGCGCCAGGCAGCTGGATGTCCATGCCGATTATCTAAAGAAACACAGGCTCTGTCTTCTTAGGGAAACGGAACAGAAAATGACCTCAGCAAAACAATGTGGGCACTGCGTGTCTGTCAGTTTGCCGTATTGTGGTGGTTTGTGTGTTGCTGTGCTGCTGGAAGGTATGCCATTGGTACATATTTCAAATCCCAGCACGGTCACCCGTGGTAGATAGGTTTCAGCACGGCTTCCAGACGAATACAGACTAGGAAGAAAGGCCTGGCAGTCTACTTCCAAAAATTAGGCATTGAAAACCCTGGGTCACAACAGAATATTGTCCCATATAGTGCTAGAAGATGAACCCATAGGTTGGAAGACTGAACACAACAGCCACTGCAATGGACTGAGCACGAGAGCAAATCGTGAAGATGGTGCGGGACTGGGTAACGATTCCTCCTGCCGAGTCTGGGGTCACCATGAGCTGGAGTTGACTCGATGGTAACTAACGACAAATGATGGTATAAAGAAAAGTAATTTTCTAAATAATCTTTTCTTGTTCTTCTTCAAGAATGCTAAGCCACACAGACAACTGAGGTACCGACAGGATAATCGGTCCTTGACGATTCAGTGATTTGTGCTTCTCCTTGGACTCTGCGGTTACTGACCTCCTTCTGCCCCTCCGTCATTTCTTTAACTCTCCAGGGAAGTGCCTACTATGGAATATCCTGTATTTTCTCTCTGCCTTGCTCTAGAAGACTGAGTGCGAGTGTGTAGCAGGCACTGCACTGGGCACTTTGCTGTGTTTCCTCATTTATTCCTCTCAACTCCACGAGGTAGGTGTCCTACTCCTCCTTTGCAGGAGAGAGCTGAGGTGCCAAGAGATTAAGGAGATTTCTTAAGGCCACTATCTTAGTCATCTAGTGCTGCTCTAACAGAAATACCCCAAGTGGATGGCTTTAACAAGGAGAAATTTATTCTCTCACAGTCTAGTAGGCTACAAGTCCAAATTCAGAGCGTCAGCTCCAGGCGAAGCCTTTCTCTCTCTGTCAAACTTCTCGTCAATGTTCCCCCAGACTAGGAGCTTCTCCACTCAGGGACCCCGGGTCCAAAGGACATGCTCTGCTCCTGGCACTGCTTTCTTGGTGGTATGAGGTCCCCCTGTCTCTCTGCTCGCTTCTCTCTTTCATATCTCAAGAGATTGCCTCAGGATACAATCCAATCTCGTAGACTGAGTCCTGCCTTACTAACACAACTGCTGCCCATTCTCCCTCATTAACATTACAAGGACAGGATTTACAACATATAGGAAAATCACACAATATCGGGAATCATGGTCCAGCCAAATTGATACGTATGCTTTTTGGGAGGACATAATTCAATCCATGACAGCCACAGAGCTGGTACCTGGAGGAGGTGAAACTCAGCCCTCTGCACCTGCCCACCTGTGCACACCTGTTTGTGAAAATGCTCGTTGTCCGCCATCAATTTTCTTACCTGATTACAGGTCAAAGGATGCATCTCTTTTTGTATACCCCACATAGAGCCTACATTCAACTTCTTAATTAAAAAAAATTAGAATCACAGCACAAATTTTACATCCTTTTACTACCCTTTTCTGTCATTTGATCTTTTCTCTTTCTTTCCTTCCTTTTATATTTTCACAGCTTTATTGCATAGATTTGAGCAGTTTCATTACTTACGAGATTTTCATTAAAAAAAATCACAGGGAATAAATCTCAAACTGTGAAAGCATTAGTAGCCTATTGGTCGCTTTCTGAGTAAATAGCTACTCCTGGAAATGCCATCATTCCAGAACCTACTTCTACACAAATGTGATGGAGTGAGTGAATCCATAAAGGCAGCTTTGGCACTGAACACATGAAGACGCAGAGGTGTGGTAACTCAGAAATGTTCTCAGAAGTGTCAGTTTGTCCCTGTAGACACAGTTTCTTCTAAGGGGAAATACTCAGGAGCCAGAAGAAAGAGAAAAGTATGGCTATTATTGTACAATGCATGAAAGGTATTCAAAATAGATGAGGCTTCTACTGCATTTTCTACCTGATATCTTGGCTACAGAATAGTGCTTAAGAACTCGGCTGCTAACCAAAACGTCGGCAGTTCAAATGCACCAGGCGCTCCTTGGAAACTCTATGGGGCAGCTCTGCTCTGTCCTTTAGGGTCGCAGTGGGTCGGAATCGACTTGACGGCAATGGGTTTTAGTGTGAGTTCATAGTTAGGTTGTCAGAAGCGACACTGAGTCTCGTTCTTTAGCATTTGGTGGATCTCTGATTTTTAAAACTGAAGAGTTCAAATGGATCAAATTGAAATAAAATTCTATAGACTAATGCTTTTCTTACCAAAGGTTATTTGTACTGTGGGCACTAATATATGTGCTTACAGCTTTTTAAAAAGGGAGCCCTGGTGGTCCAGTGATTAAGTGCTCGGCTGCTAGTCGAAGGGTCAGTGGTTTGAACCCAGCAGCTGCTTCTCAATAGAAAGATGTGGCAGTCTGCTTCCATAAAGATTACAGCCTTGCAAACCCTGTGGGGCAGTTCTACGGTGTCCTACAGAGTCGTTATTGACCGGATGGGGCACAACAAGGACTACCACAGCTTTATAAGTGGAAAATATTACCGAAGCATCATATTTTGGGTACCTCAGGTGACTCTTGTTTTAAACTTGCACAGTTAAACTCGGGGAATGTTTCCCTCTCACCTCATTTTAGGAGGTGAGGTGAGAGACAGTGATGCTGAGATTAGTGACCGATGAAGTTGCCCCTCGTCTGGTTACATCCCCTAAACGCCAAGCATGTGCAAAATCCCCTCTTCTGAAGGTTGCTCAAAACTGGCTGTCCCACAAGAACACGGTGTACGTGAGTGACAGGTGAACGGCCTCAGAAAACGTCTTGGAAACCCAGTTCCTCCAGCTGTCCCCTCATGGTTATGGGAGCCCAGGCTGCAGGGGCAGGGAATGAAAAGGAACGGCTCACGGCTGGCTGGGAAGTTTATCCGGGTGACTTGCTAACTGTTGGCACTCTGGCACTCTGCTAGGTGTAGTACAAAAAAATCAGTAAATCCTGCCCCTGGCACCTATGAAGTCACCATCTTCTTGGAATCCTAGTTGCTACACTTGGGTTTTGCCTGCCTTCTTCCCTCCAGTGTTTCCATGCTGAACAGTTGACGTAATTGGACCAGGCATTCCTTCATTCTTTAACAAACCCTTATTGGGAGCAGACAGGATGTACCTTTTCCAATCTTCCAAAGTAAGATAACACAAGGAAGGTTATGCGTGCGTGTGTGTATGTGTTGGTATTATGAGTGCACTAACGCAGCCTTGGAAGAGAGTCCCCAAGGCCGTGTACACTCCTCTCTTCAGGGAAGTGGGTTTTCTAACAAATAAGCAACCAAAACAAAGCTGAACTTTCAGGGCTGTATATGCTTAGAGTAGAAGGCAACAGCTTAGTTAAAAATTCAATCATTTACCTTGAGCTTCAGTTTCCTAAGGAATGTGTGCTCCGGAAGAGAGAACATGAGCATCCTATCCATCAAAGTAGAGCACATATTGTTTTATCTCTTTCCCTAGAAGTTTCAGGAATTTCCATTATTTCCTGTGGGAATTGAAATGTCCTTCATAGATAATCTTCTGCCATTTCATCCTCTATCTTATCTGCCATACATTCTTCATGCATATGCTTATCCCAAGGAAGGGACCTTTATTTAAAACGATATCCTTGGAAAATCAACCATTGGCATCTGTTGACATCCTCTCACTTAAAATATTTATAGCCGGAAAAATCCCGATGTTTCATAACACCTGCTTGGACTTCTGATGCATACAGTTTAAAGTATGTGAGCAGTGCATGGCTAGCTGTGGAACTTAATGGCTGGCAAGGTTGATTTGACATATTTCAGGGTGGGGATCAGAACCCCCAATCGTGTGTGCATCTGCGTTGTGCTCTTTTGCATTGGCAAGACAGATCCTACATATGTATCAAAAACATGGGTTTGGGGAGTGCTGGTATGGGGACTGCAAGTCTTAGTGAGCCAAGAATTGATTAACAATAGACAGAAAAAGGGTGGACCCCTGTACTGAGGCCATATTTGGGTGGAAAGTCAGGAGAGGGAACTAGGGTTGGCATGAGGAAGGAACAGAGAGACTCTGGAGTTCACTGGAGCAGAAGCTATCCCTGCAGTGGGTGGACACCCACAAACTAGGGTGGAGTTGGGGTTGGGGAGCTCAAGGAGACAGACAGCCAAAAGATTCTGGGTGTGGATTATTTTCCTGTCTAGTGCCTGCTGATGTCACCTTCAGCTAAACAATATCATCCACTGAGGACCACTAGTTTCAAGACAAGCAGCATTTATTCTGAATAAAAACATACATGGTGGTTCAGTGGTAGAATTCCTGCCTTCCCTGTGGGAGACCCAGGTTTGATTCCTGGCCAATGCACCTCATGTGCAGCCACCACCTGTCTGTCAGTGCAGGCTTGTGTGTTACTATGATGCCGAACAGATTTCAGCAGAGCTTCCAGACTAAGAGAGACTAGGAAGAAAGGTCTGGTGATCTACTTCTCAAAACCCTGTGGATCACAATAGTTCAATCTGCAACCAATCATAGCTATGGCATAGGATCAGGCAGCATTTTGTTCTCTGGTGCATGGGGTCATCACGAGTTAGGGGCCAACTTGATGGCAGCTAACAACACCGTATATAAACAGTATAACAATATATAATACATAGGCTATATAAGGGCATTCGTCTGTTGTATATATAAACAATGTAACAGTATATAGTACATAGGCTATATAAGGGCATTC
>NW_004444202.1:2234875-2267516 GCF_000243295.1 Trichechus manatus latirostris
TACATAGGCTATATAAGGGCATTCGTCTGTTGTATATATAAACAATGTAACAGTATATAGTACATAGGCTATATAAGGGCATTCATCTGTTGTATATATAAACAATGTACCAATATATAATACGAAGGCTATATAAGGGCATTCGTCTGTAGTATATATAAACAATGTAACAATATATAATACGTAGGCTATATAAGGGTATTCGTCTGTAGTATATATATATATATATAATATATATAAAAACCTACAATAGATAATATCTATCATATAATAATCTTCATCATGGACACCAAGGAAAGGGGTGGATTTGCAGGGTGGAATTGACCAACACGGCCTCGTTCAGGACCTCTCTTAGTCTGCAGTGACCAGCAGATGGTCGGGGGGGAGGGCAGCTCAGGATCCCTTGCTTTGGGGCATTAGGGTAAGACAGCCAACTCTTTTTGGTAACGGGTCCAAACAGCCTTTGACTATTTAAACATAGGAAGCTTTATCTCTTATTTGCACCTTGTTCAGGGTCAAACAGGAGCTGTGAGTTCTTTTATCAGAGGCGGAGGCATTTCCTACTTAGTAACAGTTGAAGGCAAGACAATGAAGAAGTGGGGCTTGATGGGGAGGAGAGCAGCTACACGGTATTTATCCACAAGGTGATAGGAAACACTCTCCTTTCGTTTCTGCAGTCTTCACCGCAGCCCTGCAAGGTTAGTGGCTCAGCCCACAATGGTCAGAGGAGGAAACGGAGAGGTTCAGTAAATTTCCCAGGATGAGGATAGGAGAAACAGGGATTGAACTCTATTTTTTGTGCTCAGACAAGAAACCAGGATGGGAGGTGTCATGGATTGAATTATGTCCCCCAAAAATGTGTGTATCAGTTTGGCTGGTCCATGATTCCTGGTATTGTGTGATTTTCCTATATGTTGTAAATCCTGCCTCTGTGATGTTAACGAGAGAGGATGGGCAGCAGTTGTGTTAGTGAGGCAGGACTCAATCTACAAGATTGGATTGTGTCCTGAGGCAGTCTCTTGACATATAAAAGAGAGAAGTGAGGAGAGAGACAGGGGGACCTCATACCACCAAGAAAGCAGTGCTGGGAGCAGAGCACGTCCTTTGGACCTGGGGTCCCTGTGCGGAGAAGCTCCTAGTCTGGGGGAACATTGATGAGAAGGCCAACAGAGAGAGAAAGGCTTCTCCTGGAGCTGACACCCTGAATTTGGACTTTCAGTTTACTTTACTGTAAAGAAATAAATTTCTCTTTGTTAAAGCCATCCACTTATGGTATTTCTGTTACAGTAGCACTAGATAACTAAGACAGAATTTGGTACCAGGAGTGGGGTGCTGCTCTAACAGATACCTAAAATGTGGAAGCCATTTAAAACTATGAATGGATAGAGGACCTGCAGCAGCAGAGCCAGGAGACAGTGAGACAGTGCTGGAGCCAACCCATGGAGTGCGAGGGCTGAGTGCCTGGGCGTAGGAGGCTTCCTGGTGGTGTAGGGTGCCTCCGGGCACTTATCAGTGGAGCCACAGAGCTTTGGAACACTTGCCCCAGCAGGGCAGATGTGGATATGAGGCAGGCCCAAGGAGCCGAGAGGCTAAGAAACTGGGAAATAAGCTGAAGAGACAAGGAACACAAGAAGCTGAGCTGCCTCAGTCTCAAAACGTATGGCCATGACCTCAGGAGTTTCAAAGGGTGGAGCCATGGCCTCTGGTGTTTCTAAGAGTAGAGTCGCCACTCAGATGGACTAGGAGAATGGCGTGCCTGAAGCCAAGGGAGCAGAGTTGCCATCCCAGTGGGCCTGGAAGGCGGAGCTGAAGCCCAGGGCCGAGGGGCCTCCACTCAGAATCTGGAGAGTGTGGCCAATACCTAGAGTCTGCAGGGCAGGGCCATTGTGTATATTGTCTCAGAGAACAGAGGATTATTTTCAAAGCCTTGAGGGCTAATGTAATGTGTTCTGCTGACTTGCTTGGTGCCTATTATCCCTTCTTTCCCTCCAGTTTCTCCCATTTGTAATGGAAATGTCTAGCTTGGCTGTTCTGCCATTGTACCTTTGGAAGCAGATAACTTGTATCCTAGATTTCACAGATGAAGAGGAATTTTTGGATTTTTGACTTGGAGTTAAGACTTTTGCTATGATATGATGGGGTTGTGTTTTCCATGTCTGCCAGGATATGATTTTTGGGAGCCAAAGGGTGGAATGTCATGGATTGAATTACGTCCCCCCAAAATGTGGCTGGGCCACGATTCCTGGTATAGTGTGATTTTCTTATATGTTGTAAATCCTGCCTCTATGATGTTAATGAGGGAGGGTGGGTGGCAGTTGTGTTAGTAAGGCAAGACTCAGTCTACAAGATTGGATTGTGTTCTGAGACAATCTCTTGAGATATAAAAGAGAGAAGTGAGCAGAGAGACAGGGGGACCTCATACCACCAAGAAAGCAGTGCTGGGAGCAGAGCATGTCCTTTGGACCTGAGGTCCCTGCACAGAGAAGCTCCTAGTTTGGGGGAACATTGATGAGAAGGCCGGCAGAGAGAGAAAGCCTTCCCCTGGAGCTGACGCCCTGAATTTGGACTTTAGCATACTTTACTGTGAAGAAATAAATTTCTCTTTGTTAAAGCCATCCACCTGTGGTATTTCTGTTACAGCAGCACTAGTTGACCAAGACAGGAGGGCTGAGCTGGGCTGTGGCCAAGGACCCCCATCAGGGCTCTGGGTGAGCCGGGCTGGAGCGGGGGCATGCTGGAAGGTGGGAGGTGCTGAAGACGTGAAGTCCCTGAACGGCTCAGATACAGACGTGGTTTCATTATGGATAGCAGGCTGGTAGTGAGTCAGTGAGAAAACCAAGGGGGCAGTTGGCTTAACTTTCTTGAACTTCTCTTCCTTTCTACGAGGTCTTTTCCATCACTACAACTGTGTGTGGGAGTTCCTGGATGGAGAAAATGGGCAACTCGCTCGCCGCTAACTTAAAGGTTGGAGGTTTGAGTCCACCCAGAGGTGCCTCAGGAGAAAAGCCTGGTGATCTACTTCTGAAAAATCAGCCACTGAAATCTTATTGAGCTCAGCTGTACTCTGACATACATGAGGTCACCATGAGTTGGTGTCTACTTGAGGGCAACTGTTTTTTTTTTGTCCCGTGTGCCTCTCAGAAACTCGGGAGGTAACTGAGGACACTAAGGTGTGAGAGAAACCAGCTTATTACAGACACTAGAAGAAATAAAATATAAGCCAGTTTCACCTAAAGAGGACCTCAATTCAGCTGTAGGTGGGTCTGCTAAGTATCTCTGACTGGTTATCTAATCCATCCGTTAGGTTCCTGGAAGTCTACTCTCCCTGGTTAGGAAACATCAAAGTCTGTGATGCTTTTAGGATGCAAGTCTTTGTTAGGCTTTTTAAGGGCATCTTTGACGTTGGTACTTGTTTGGGCTGAGAGGCAAAAAGGTTCTGTCCTGGCTCTGCGAATACAGAAAGCCAGCGGCTTGCTTACTGTCCAGCTGTCTTCTCGGTTACTCCCAAGCACCTGGCAGCCTGGTGCCATTGGCCTGCCTTTCTCTGTCAGTGTGGGTTTGCTCAGCCTCTTCACCTTCACTGCTGACTACGGAAACTCAGCTGGAGGCTGCTGCATGCAAAGCTGTTGCTAAGCATGGAATGAAAGGAAAGCCGCCCAGGGGATGAGGGACTTGCTGGAGAAAACCAGGCCTGGATTCATGCCAGGGTTTGGACCACATTCTAGGAGTAAGTCCTCCAGCCAGGCGAAGCCAGTGTCACGCAGTTTATGCTCCAGCCACTCCGCCTCTCCCATATGGATATTTGGCTGTCCATTCCCTGACTGCAGGGTTGGCCACTGGGAAACGACGCAGCGAATGTACCAATCGATAAATAGGACACCCCGAATAATCCCTTACTTTCTAAAGCCCTCTCTCAAGCCACAGCCTGCTCAGGGCACTTTATCTAAGGATCCCAAAGCCTTTACCAAATGGTTTTAACCTTATAAACTGAACACAATACCCAACCAAAAGCTTGGGATCCATTCATTCAGTAAGTAAGTGTGTAAGGAGCACCTACTGTGTGCCCTGCAATATTCTAACAGCAGATGATACTATAGAGGATGTCCCTCATGGATCTTACCTGCTCGTGGGAAGGGTGCAAGTTTATTTAGGATGTCATAGAGGGCCTCTCTGATGAGGGGACATTTAAGCGGAGATCTGAATGAAGCGGAGGAACAAGTTCTGCTGCCTTAGGGGAGAGGTTTCCCGCCAGCAAGTGCAAAGGCCCTGAGGCTGATGCATGCTTGCGTGTGGTAGCAGCATGGAGGCCATTGCTGCTGATGTGAGGTGATCAAGGGGAGGGTGGTAAGGGATGGGTCAGAAGAGGAGGAGGGAGCGTGGGCCAAAGTAAAGCTTACGGATTTACATGGTGGGGACATCAGCTTTTCCCACATGTGAAGGCCATTTGAGAGTTTGGGCCAAAGGAGTGACATCCTCTGTCTTATATTTTAAGAAGATCACTTTGACTGCCATGTGAGAAATAGAATTAAGAGGGCATGGTTAAAAGAGGAGAGACAATTAGCGGGCTCTTGCGGTAGACTAGGCCAACTTAACCCACTGCCATCCATTCTGACTCCTAGAGACCCCATAAGGTTTCTGGGGCTGTAAAGGTCTATGGAAACAGACCGCCACATCTTTCACCTGCAGAGCTGCTGTGATTTTGAACAACTGATCCTTCTGTTAGCAGTCGATTGCTTTAACCACTGCACCACCAGGGCTCCTAGTCTAGGCCGGAGCTTCTCAAATTTCAGGAGCAAACAAATCACCCAGGGATCTAGATAAAATGCAATTCTGATTCTTTTTGTCTGAGGTGAGACCTGAGGTCTTGCATTTCTAACAAACCCCTAGTAAGCTGAGGCTGCTGGTCCACAGACCAGACTATGAGCATCAACGGTGGGTCTAAGTGATAGAGAAAGGTGGCTTGGAGCAGGTAGTGATGGAGTTGCTGAGATATCATCAGACTCTGGATATACTTTAATGGGAGAGCCAAGAGAATTGTGAAGAATTGGAAGTGAGGTGTGAGAAGAGTGAGTGATGTTTGGGGACAGAACAACTGGAAACATGGAGGTAGAAGTTATGGAGATGGGGCGACCTCAGGGAGAACACGTTTGGGGGTATAAAAATGAAGACTTTAGTTTTGGACATGTATAATTAGAGATGCCTGTTAGAAATTTCAGTAAATGTGCTGAGTAAACTTTGGGACTAGAATTCAGAGGAGAGTTCTGGGCGTGAGATATAAATCTGAGACTCTTCAGCTTGTGGTTTATCTTTCAAGATCACAGAGGGAGTGAGTATAGACGGAGGAATGTTTGGAAGTTGGAAAGAAAGGGAGCCTCCAGCAAGAGTCTGAGAAGTACTGTCCAGCGAGGAAGGAGAAGAAGTGAGAGGGTGGTATTCTGGAAGTCAGAAGAACAAAGTGTTTCAAGAAGGAGGCCGATCAACCACAATAAATGTTGCTGGAAGAGTTAATAGGAGGACTGAAAATTGACCATTGGGTTTGGCAACATGGAGGTCACTGGTGACCTTGGTGAGAGCAGCCTCCGTGGAGTGGAGGGGGTGACAGCCTGAGCAGAGGAGGGTCAGGAGAGAATAAGCAGAGCAGAAGTATAAACAAAGTATTGACAATGCTTACGAGCATTTTTGCTGTAAAATGGAAGAGAGAAATGGAACCATAGTTGAAGAGAGTTTTTTTTAGTAAGTTGGGTGCCATGTTGTACCTTGCTTTTATTCGTTTGGAACTAAGCCACCATGGAGAGAAAAACTGATGATGCAGGAAGAGAGGTGGCAATTTTGGAAACGGTGTCCAGAGTAGATGTGAGGACGTGACCGTAGAAAAGCATATGGACCCTTCTTTCATGGTGTCAGGAGAGAGGGCACGGTACACATGTACAGATGCAGCTAGCTGGTAGAGTTGGTCACAGAAGCTTGTAGAAGTTCCTTTCCAATTCTTTCTTTTCTTTCTTTCTCTCCCTCCCTCCCTTCTTTCCTCCCTTCCTCCCTTCCTTTCTCTCTCTCTCTCTCTCTTAATTGAAACAAGAAGCTAGTTTTAAAGAACTGTATATGGGATCAAACTGACAGCAGCAACTCAAAAGGTTAGATAGGAAGCTTAGGGGGCAGTGAGTTTATGTCAATGGGGGAGGAACGACTCAGAAAAGTAGGGTGAGAATGGTTGCACAGCTTGAAGAATGTAATCAATGTCACCGAATTGTACATGTAGAAACTGCTGAATTGGTGCATGTTTTGCTGTGTGTATTCTCAACAACAATAAAAAAAATGCATAAATAAACAAGCAGTAAGATCATCAGCTGAGAGTGGGGCACAGCCAGGAGATGGGTCCAGTGTTAAATAAGATAAGGTCCTGGTCTGCCAAGGACGGCGCTCCGTGCGTGAGACACACCTGTGAATAGCCTCATTGTTGCAATGGAATGTGATGGTGTGCAGGCGCCCACATCAACGCCATGTGACCTTGCGTGAGGCCCACGGAGGTCAGAAGTTTTCCAGGAGTGGGGGCATTGGGGCTGAGACTGCATGGGTTTTGGGCCCCTGGGGTGCGAGTGTGGGCATAGCATTCCTGGAAGAGGGGCCCACTGAGGCTGAGACCGCTCAGCACTTTGGAACACAGCGTGCACACTGGAGTCATGTTTCCCACTAATGCGAGAGAAGCCAGGCTGCCGCTGTGTGGGGCGCAGTTCCCACGCGTCTGTGTGGGGCGCAGTTCCCCCGAGGCTGTGTGGGGCGCAGATCCTGTGCAGCAAAAGGCGCCAGCTGAGTGGAAGGTGGCGGCTGGCGTCCAGCATCTGGGACACCAGTCTGGCTCTGTGTCTCTGAGGCCGCGTGTGCTCAGAGAGGGGCACGTGTTTATAATTTGTCCCCCCAGTGGGGATCCTTTTGCTTTTGCTAATTGGCACAAAGTTGCCTTACAGTCCGAGAGAGAACACAGTTACATTTCATTAGCCTCTCAGTATACTTTACAGCGTTTGAAGAGTTGCAGACAGTTTTACTGAGTGTTGTGCAAAAGAAACAACATTCTAAGCTAGTTTAACTTGAGTCTTAGGCGAGCCTCCCGGGTCTTGGGCCGGGGCTCCACCTTGCCGGCAGCTCAGAGATCAAAGTCTGTGGGAAGCCGGGCTTATGGGCTGGAAATGAGAAGGCATCCTGGCTGCCTTGAGACTGGAGGCTGTGCCAAACTCTCTTGGTTTCTGCTTGGTCCTTGTCACCGAGACTGGGAAGCCGTGAGCCTGAGAGGAACCCAGGCCTACAGTGTGAGGTATTTTAGGCCGAAGCAGCAATACAAAGTCATCGGTTCTCCGCTGGACCATTGAAGACCGTACAGCATCCTCAGACCTGGCATGGAGACAGGAAGGGGCAGCAGAGCGGCCACCAGGCCTGAACACTTACAGGACCAGCATCACATTGTAGACCTGTGATGTCAGGGACCTAGGCGCTGCCACCTGGTAGACCCTCGATAAGTGTTTGCTAAGTGAGTGGATGAGTGCATGATGGCTGGACTGGATAACGAATGGCCCCCAAAGGCCTGAGCCTCCACAGGACACAGTAAGGTGAAGGAGTGGGTGGGGGTGAGGGCAAGGGGACCGGGAATTACTGCTCAGGGTGGGAAGTTGAAGATCCCAGAAATTCTGCCAGCTGTTTTTACTGTTATCATCATCACCTGTACATCCTCCCTCAGGTGGTATTTCTTGGAAAGCAGTTATTACAGCTAGCCAGCAAATAATTAAGTTGTTGAGAGCTTGAAAAGTTTGTTCTCTGACTAATTCAACTTTCCGTATCTAGCTGTTCACTGAACATGACTCTGACATTGCACTATGAACGTTATCACGTCGTTACCTCAGGCACCATGAGACTCGCATTGGCACCTGCTAGAGAACATTTTATGGTGTGTGCTGATAAACTCTCAAGACAAATGAACCGAGACATAGGTGAGCACCCCATAAAGCAAACCCTGTTGGACTTTCATTTTTAACGTTTTTGCATTCACAGGGAGAATGATAACGTAGCACCTTTTTGCCCAACACATAAAACTCGACATGCAGTGTATGGGAACACCATGTTTTCAGCAGTCCCTCATACGCTACAAAAAATAGGAACATCATATGTAGTGTATGGCAGCTGAAAGTAAGTAGGTTTTACAACTCCAGCTAAGAAATACCTTTCAGCTGACATCTGGGGACAATCCTGAAAATCTTTCAAGTGTCAGCTTGTCAATCTCATTTAAGAAAGAGTCTTTGAGGATTTACATTTATTTAGAGAGCTGATAATCACCAGATAATGTTTAAGTGTAATGACAGTTCTTTGAAGAAAAAAAGAGTCAAACAAAATGCAGTGTCTACTTTAAAATGTCAAGCACATATTGTAAAATAGAATAATATCTATATAAACATACGAACAGAAGGCATGTATCTTCAGAGCACACACAGAGGACAAGCTACTTTCCTCTCTCCACCTTTAATCAGTAAAAACAGTTGCTATCAAGTCTACCCTGACTCATGGCGACCCCATGTGTGTCAGAGTAGAACTCTGCTCAGTGAAGTTTTCAGTGGCTGATTTTTTACAGGGAGATCACTAGGCCTTTCTTCCAAGTTGCCTCTAGCTAGACTTGAGCTTCCAACCTTTCAGTGAGCAGCCGAGCGCATTTACCATTTGCACCACCCAGGGATTCCATGTTTACTGTTAGAGATGGCTAACACGCCTGCCATTTTAACAACTTTCATCTCCACTCAAATATTTCCTAGGTTTGCTTGCTAGAGAAGGCCCTAAAAAACAAAGACCCTGGGAAGGCTAGCACAAATTTCCTCACCTGTCTGCAGCCCCAACCCAACAATCCCTTAAGACAAAAACGATTAATAAGTTATTTTCCAAACCATCAAATTTTCTGTTCTAGGTTATAAAAAGAAAATAATTGGATCATTGCTATCATATTGGTTGAGGTTGCCAAGGACTTTTGAATAACTGAGTAATAAGCAGGAGTCACCAGAAAATGCTCGTTATGTTTTCCAGCTAAAGGCTGGACATTAAAGACAGTTCTTTAGAATGTGTTATCATGACCCTTTAGAGGGGCAGTGTGACAGAGTCAGATGGAGGATACCTATTACGAGCTGAATTGTGTCCCCCAGAACAATATGTTGAAGTCCTGCCGTGACCGTGTTTGGGGAAATAGGGACTTTGAGGGAAAAAAATAAAAAAAACCAAGCCCGTTGATGTTGATTATGACTCATAGCGACCCTATAGGGCAGAGTAGAACTGCCCCACAGGGTTTCCAAGGAGTGGCTGCTGGATTTGAACTGCCAACCTTTTGTGCCACCAGGTCTTTGAAGAAAGTATCAGTTAAGTCATATCTGAGTAGGGTGGGTCCTAGCCCTAATCCCTCCTGAGTGAGGGTGGAACAGACGTGGAGGAGGGACCAGACACACGGAGGGAAAAGAGACGCCATGTGAGGGCAGAGGCAGATGCATCTATAAACAGCAAAGAAACACCAAGGAGTGCCGCAGGAGAAATCCACACGGCCAGGACCTTGATTTGGACTTCTCGTCTCCAGACCTGTGAGAAAATAAGTTCTTATTCTTTAAAGCCCCCCACTTCTAGTGTTTTGCTTTGGACTCCCGAGTAAAGTGAGACACTCCACCCCCCGCCAAACAGGGTGGCGCAAAGCAGCTGGGTTTGAATCCTCACCAACACCACAATTAAATTACCTGGGTCTCTGAAGTCTGCATACGTTTCCTGAGAATAAGATTTATTTTTAAAACGCCAAAACTGTAGTTGGCCCAGAAAACAGATTCTGGATGTGGAAGTTTGAGTTGGCCAGAATCTTAAAAAAAAAAAAAAAAAAAAAACTTCACCGAAACACAAGCTATAACATAAAAACGTCCAACGCTGTGTAAACCTGGTATGTATGGAAATCTGGATAACTGGATCTCTTGGCTGCCTGCGTAGTCCACAAACTTGTCTCTGAATCACCCATTGCCTCATTAATCTGTGTGCTGGAGGTAAGCCAGAGTCATTTGAAGCAGCTGGAGTTTTAAAACTCTAACAGGAAAAGCTACAGTTACCAAAACCTAATCTCCCACGAAGGGACAAGTAGAACTGCAGATGGAAAATAAGCATCAGACAGAATAAAAGAGAAGAGCAATAACATTTATCAAGCACTTACTGTGTGCCAGGGGCTTTATGTACGTTATCTCATTTATCTTTCGCCATAACCCTATGTGCTGGGTTTTATTAGTCTCAGTTTACAGACTGGAAAACTCTGGCCAGGAAAAGGTAAAGGAGTCATTCAAAGTTACTCACACAGCTGAGGATAAGACCTACATGTGAGGATTTACATCTCAAGATGTGTTACTCAAAGATGTAGCACCTTGGGACATCCCACGTGGACAGGGAAGAGAAATCTCTGCGGATCGTCACGTCAGTGAGTACCTCCTCAGCACCAGGCGCTGTGCTGGGCGTCAGAATTTAAATCCCTCGGGAGCCCACGGGATTTCAACGATTATTCTTCATAGCTGGAAAACTCAGTCCTCTTCTATCATTACAATCACAGTTCAAAGGCATGCACAATAATAGAACAAGAGCTGCCATTTATTGAGTGCTTCTGTGTCAGGAATTGTTAGGTTCTTTACAGAATCCAAAAGTAACAAGAACTCGAAAGAACAAGTATATCCAGAGATGGAGCCACAAGGAATTTGTTGCAGTGTAATTTTGTTGTTGTTACCTGCTGTGGAATCACGGTGCCCGCGTGTGTTACTGAGTAGAGCTGTTCCACAGGGTTTTCGTAGCTGTAATCTTTTTTGTTGTTGTTGTTATTATTGCAGTTTAAATGAAGTTTACATTTCAAGTTAGTCTCCCATACAAAAATGTATACATACATTGTTACGTGACGCTAATTGCTCTCCCCATACTGTGACAGCACACTCCTCCTTTCCACCCCCAGTTGCCCGTGTCCGTTCAACCAGCTCCTGACCCTCTCTGCCTTCCCATCTCACCTCCGGACAGGAGCTGCCCGTTTAGTCTCTTGTATCTACTTGAGCTAAGAGGCACACTCCGCACGAGTATCACTTTATGTCCCACAGTCCAGTCCAATCCCTGTCTGAAGAGTTGGCCTCGGAAATTGTTTTAGTTCTGGGCTGATAGAGAATCCAGGGGCCATGCTTTCTGGGGTTCCTCCAGTCTCAAACCATTAAGTCTGGTCTTCTTACTAGAATTTGAGTTCTGCACCCCAGCTTTCTCCTGCTCCATCTGGGACTGTCTGTTGTGTTCCCTGTCAGGGCAGTCATTGGTGGTAGCCGGGCACCATCTAGTTCTTCTGGTCTCAGGCTGATGAAGTCTATGGTTTAGGTGGCCCTTTCTGTCTCTTGGGCTAATACTTTCCTTGTCTTTGGTGTTCTTCATTCTCCTTTAATTTGGTGTTCTTCATTCTCCTTTACTCCAGGTGGTTGGGACCAGTTGATGCATCTTAGATGGCTGTTTGCAAGCTTTTAAGACCCCAGACGTCATGGCTGTAATCTTTATGGAAGCAGTTCACCAGGCCTTTCTTCTGTGCAGCTGCTGGGTGGGTTAGAATGGCCAACCTGTAGGCTAGCAGCTGATTGTAAACTGCTCGCGCCACCCAGGCGCCTTACAGTGTAAAAGGATTTTTTTTTTTTTCCCAATGAGAGTTTGGTAACTTTCCTCATGCCACAATGGCAGCATCCAGACAATTAGTATCATCAACTGATCGACACCACCAGATCCTAACTTCCCCCAGGTGTGGAAGCTTGGGAAAGCTAGACCCCAGAAAGCAACTCTATAAAACACTATTTGTCTACAAAACTACGGAGAAAGGAAAACAGCTTCTGAACTTACTGTAAATAAAGCTCAATCTCCTTTGGGGAAAGCAGATTTGGTTGATAAGATATACGCAACACATTTCTCAATGGTTTCTGGAATTTTCTGCTGGCTACCTCTCAAACTCTGATTTCAAGGGGGAAGGTAATCTCAAATTGGCAATTTTGTTTATTCAGCCAGGCTGGGTGAAGGGATTAGCAGGCAAATTGACATTTACACTTTAACCGTTCATTATGCTAACAATTCCCCATTGTTTTCCAAAACTATCGAAACTGCTTAGTTTCTAATCATTTTTTTTCCCTTCCAAGACTTTTCTTTTCCAATCTATGGGAAACGATTCTGGTTTTCTCTCAAGAAGAATCTGTTACCTCAAAGTCACACAAGGGCTAACAAAGTTGTACTTTTATGAGGTCTTTAACAATATTTTCATGGTATCCCAACGGTTGCCTCTCATCAAAAGACAGAATATATGATTGGGAAAGTGATGTGCACCTAAAATTGAAACCTTAACTGGAAGAGCTGTGCCTGTGAGGAGGGCCTCCTTGCCAGATGGTGTCACCACATGGAGGAGCGTCCTTCTGTTAGCTGAGGAAGTCCCTCCCAGAAGATTCCATCTCCTAGCTTGATTGGTTAACTGAGACATCACTACCAAAACCTAAAACAAAGCAGTTGCCGTCCAGTCTATTCTAACTCATGGTGACCCCGTAGGTGTCAGAGTAGGGCTGTGCTCTGTAGGGTTTTCAGTGGCTGATTTCTTTGGAAGTAGATTACTAGGTCTATTTTCCGAGGTGCCTCTGGGTATACTCAAACCTCCAACCTTTAAGTTAGCAGCTGAGCGTGCTATTAGCACCACCCGGGGACTCTGAGATATCCGTGAAAAAAACCCCAGACCTGCTGCTGTTGAGTCGATTCCAACTCCTAGCGACCCTATGGGACAGAGTAGAACTGCCCCATAGGGTTTCCAAGGAGCGGCTGGTGCATTCGAACTGCCAATCTTTTGGTTAGTAGCCGAGCTCTTAACCGCTGCAGCACCAGGGCTCTGGAGATAACACTATAAAATATCACCAAGTGAATCAGCAACAAGCAGTGTAACATTTTTCTGCAGACCATGGAAATTTCGGGCTCCTGTGGCGTCTAGCGCCCTCTCCTCCAGGGCTAGTGGGGCAGGCGGCGCTTCCTGTCTGGCCTCCCGTGCAGCAGCTGCTCTGCCAGCTGACAGCTGAGGCTTTGACCAGCGACCATTTGTTTCCGCTACAGCCAGGGGTAACAAGGACAGCAGTACCCCAGAGCTCCGTGTCAAGGTAGAAATGACAGAGAGAGATGAGAGCCACAATCTGTGGGAAAGCTAAGCCTTCCAGAGGACTCATCCTGGATGACACTGGGTCTGTTCTGCTTGGTTAGCTTGTTATTTGCTGGAATCACAGGTTCTTGTCTTACTCCCAGCCCATCTGCCAGAGCTTAACCGACTCTTGGGTATGGTGCCATTCATTTAGCACGTTTTGTTAAATCTTTTCTTTATGTCAGTTCCTGTACAGGGCTAGTGATACAGAGAAATGAGAAATAGTATTTGTCCTGAAGAACATTCTAGTGGACACCATAAGCAGGTAAACAATACAACAGAATGGCAACTGAGGCGAGAGATGTGCTTAGGATCACAGGGAGACCGTGTCTAATCGTGCACTGTCCTTCATGGGGCTCGAGAAGCAATGTTAGGGTGTCAAGGCTGGGAATGTGACCAATGGCTTTGCTGGGGTATAGATGCCAGGAGCACCCGAGTCTAGTCTTAGCCTTGTAGGGGCCTTGGCACGACACCAGCACCTCAGCCTCTGTCCTTCCCTAGCCTTCACATCCCTCCCAGTCACACACATTGTGTTTTCAAGAAGCATTGTTGTCCGTCTGGTGTGTAGCAACAACGCTGACCGTCGTGTGGTCAGCGCGGGGTGGGTGTGGCCTACAAGGGCCACCATGTCATTAGAGGCGTTTTCCTGACTTCTCCCCAGTGATGGTGATTGACATTGGGGTCTGGAGGGAGATAGGAATGGCACTAAGCACTTTGTTTACACGGATGGCCTTTAATGCTCTGAGATCTTCTGAGAAAGGCATCAGCGCCCTAGTCATCAAGCAGCAGATGGCGAGCAGAGGCCCGCGAGCTCAGTCTCTGGTCTGAGGCTCCACAGCCCGAGTGGCAGAGCTGGGAATGGAATGCAGCTGTCAACCTCTGGGGGCTCTGTCCTTGATCACTGCTTCGTTGGCCTCCCCAGGCTCACCCTAACAAGCCCTGGCCAGATGCCGCTGGCTTCCTGTCAAGATGTGGCCCAGTAGGAAGCTTTACTCTCAAACAGTGGTGCAGAGAAAGTGAGAAGAAAGAGAATAAGTCGCTTAAAAACACTTTCTAGGAGCTGGAATACAAAACCGAAGAAAAGATAGAAGTGGGAGATGAGAGCAGTGGTGGGAACGCAAATTGGTGGAGCAGGCCTGGAAACAGCAATGTGGCTTCAGATCTTGACTTGGAGCAGCCAGGGTGGTAGCTATGGGATATTAGATTCAGCAATACTGTAAAAGTTGGCCTCCACAGTCTCTAATGTGTTTACAGGCCGAACAAAAGCACTCAACGTCACCAACAGCATTAAGCAATTCTGACTCTGTAAGTTTGTACGTGGAAGTGGCGTGACCTGCCTGAGTAATGTGTTTTGCCACAATTCAATTCAGATTGAATAAATATTGGTTGAGAACCTAATACACTGGGTACTTAGGGAGGAGATCCCACATATGCCATTTTATCCCAAGTTAAATGTGAAATGAAGCGTCAGCATGAGTAGAATTTAGTCTGACTCCTTCTCCATCATAAAGTGACTTATAATCACTACTGTTTACGAGCCCCTATTGTTCATCAGAAACTTTAGGCATATCATATTATGGCATTTAATCCCCCAAAATAACCCTATGAGGTCTGGATAATCATCCTCATTCCACAGACGAGGAGATTAAATATCAAATAAGCCAAGATCTTTCCTGAGGCCTTAAATCCAGTGAAATGAGAGCTGCCCACCCTACCCAGGGAAATGTAAGAAAGCAACCAAGTTCTGGTGGACCTTCCCAGATTAGTTGGACAAATCTTAAATATCAGGACCCCTGGTGATGCTCAGCTGCTAACCAAAAGGTCAACGGTTCAAACTCACCAGCCGCTCTGTGGGAGAAAGCTGTGGCAGTCTGCTTCCGTAAAGATTACAGCCTCGGAAACCCTGTGGGGCAGTTCTACTCTGTCCTACAGGGTCATTAAATATCAAGTATAATCAAACCCCCTTTTCACTTCTCTGATTAGTTCTGACACCAGCTGCCTGTGAAGCACTTCTCTGACCTTAGCCACCCTGAGCTAGGTCAGAGCTCACAACATAAAAGGACACCGTCCTTCAGACTGCCAAATAGGCAGATGCCAGTGCAAGCTTGGGGGTCTGCACAACACCTTCATTTCTGACCTGCTGGCTACAGATTCCGGGGTTTCCCCTACCCCTTCAGGATGCCAGCTGCAAGCTCAGGAATCTCCCTGGGCTCCCTCATTTCTGACCTACTGGCTCCCCCTACTCCTTTGGGTTTGACAGTTTGCTGGAATAACTCACATAACTCATAGAAAGTGCTTTATTTATGATTAGAGTTTTACTGTAGGAAAAAAGGATACAAATAAAGAGACACATAGGGCAAGGTCTGGGATGGTTTCCAGCATGGAGCTTCCATATCCCACGGGATGCACTAGACTCCTATGGGCATTGATATCTTTCACCAACCAGGAAGTCCATGGAGCGTCCACGTCCAGAGCCCTGATGGCGCAATGGTTAAGCACTCTGCTGCTAGCTCAAAGGTTAGCAGTTCAAGCCCACCCAGTGGCTCAGCAGGAGAAAGACCTTGCGATCTGCTCCCATAAAGATTACAGTCTAGAAAACCCTCTAGGTCAATTCTACTCTGTCGCATGGGGTCACTATGGGTCAAAAATCAACTCAAAGTCACGTAATAACAACAAGGACGTTACATAAGGCAAACTCCAACCCCTTCCTCCGAAGTTGGTCAATATCACCAAGATGATCAGGAGGTATTATGTGGTAGGCCTTTCTGAACTGGCAGCCCCTCCCCACCCCCCAGAGTCACCTTATCACCTCACCTAACCAGTTAGTTAGGTGTGGTCTAGAGTCCTTTTGGAAAACACTTAAATTCCAAGGTTTTCTTAGAGATTATCTCTTGGGAAGGAAGACAAAGACCAAATTCTTTGGGTAAAGTTAAAGTAAACCCCACATAGATATAGCAAAAAAGAAATTTCACAATAATTGTGAAATAATTATTAAATTGGACTGTACTTTCCTGTAAATATTAGGTTTCCTGTTTGGGACATAACACACTGATCTGAATGGATCCCTGAGTGAAAAGACCAGCATGCCTGCAGTTCACCTGGGTAGAGACACAGTGGGTCTGGGTCTCCCCTTTGCTGTCAGATGTGGACTCCATGGGTGCATCTACTGACCCAGCTGAAGCCCAAGGGGAGCTGTTCTGGAATAAATAGGGGTAGGAGGAGGTGGAGGTTGTTAGGAAGGGTCCAGGGAGCAAGGCCTCCCTGTGAGTTGGACAGGGTCTCTGGGGAAGGTAGACAGCATTTGGGATGGAGAGCTCAGGGGAGGGTGTCTTTTTGAACAGGATGGCTGGAGAAGTAAGGTTAGGAGTTGGAGATTTCTTCCTCATTCTAGGTCTCTGAGTGCCTTTCCCTAGAGACTCAGGTGAAGGTACGAATTGGTAAGAAGTTTAATCTTTTGCTTATCCTATTGTAATTCCCTTCTGAAATGGCCCAATACTTGAGTTAAGAAAAACAATCTTGGGGAAGCCAGCACAACTTGTACAAGGAAAGGTCATGGAAGCGCCATAGACACATCCAAACTCCGGACTGAATTGCTGGGCAGAGGGCTGTGGGGACCATGGTCTCAGGGAACATCTAGCTCAATTGGCATAACACAGTTTATAAAGAAAAAGTTCTACATTCTACCTTGGTGAGTAACATCTGGGGTCTTAAAAGCTTGTGAGCAGCCATCTAAGATACTCCACTGGTCTCACCCCTTCAGGAGCAAGGGAGAATGAAGACAACAGGATACAAGGAAAAGATTAGTACAAAGGACTAACGGACCACAGCTACCACGGCCTACACCAGACTGAGTCCAGTACAGCTAGATGATGCCCAGCTACCACCGCTGACTGCCCTGACTGGGATCACAACAGAGGGTCCTGGACAGAGCTGGAGAAGGATGTAGAACAAAATTCTAACTTATAAAAAAAGACCAGATTTACTGGCCTGACAGACTGCAGAAACCCCAAGAGTACGGCCCCCAGACGCCCTTTTAGCTCAGTGGTGAAGTCACTCCTGAGGTTCACTGTTCAGCCGGGGATTGGACAGCCCCATAAAACAAAACAGGACTAATGAGGCACAGGGACAAGGACTAGAAGGCAGGAGGGGCCAGGAAAGCTGGTGATAGGGAACCCAAGGTTGAAAAGGGACAATGTTGACATGTCATGGGGTTGCCCATTGTCATAGGGCAATACGTGTACTAACTGTTTAATGAGAAACTATTTGTTCTGTAAACATTCATCTAAGGTACAAAAAAAAAAATTATCTATGTGAGATCAAATCGACAACAACTCAAAAGGTTTGATGGGAAGCCTAGAGGGCAGTAAGTTGAAGATAATGGTGATGGAATAATTTGGAAAAGGATAGTGAGAATAGCAGCACAACTGGAAGAATGTAATTGATGTCACTGAATTGTACGTGTAAAAACTTTTGAAATGGTGTAACTTTGGCTATGTATATTTTCACCAAAAAAAACAGGTCTTCCAAAGTCGAGAAGGGAGAGTGTTGACTTGTCATGGGGTTGTTAACCAATGTCATAAAACAATATGTGTACTGACTGTTTAATGAGAAACTATTTGTTAAACCTTCATCTAAAGTACAATAAAAAAAAATTAAAAAAAAAAAGAAAAACCATCTTTCCTGCACAGTCTGGTAGACAGAGTGGAAAGACCAAAGGAACCAGGTCTAAGGAGGTTCTTACCCTGCACAGCAAAGTGACCTGAGGAGCTGTAGAAAATACTCATGTCCGAGTTTCAACCCAGAATTTAATTGACCTGGGATGAGGTCTAGGCATCAGAATCTTTATAAACTCTCCAGGTATTTCTAATGTGCCTTTGAGTGGTTTGAGAACCACTGAAGTCGGAGCGAAGGAGGCTAGTTCTCTGCCCTGCCTTCTCAGGCTCCCACACGAGAGGGCCTATTGACTACCTTGACTCAGCGGAGTTCCAGGGCACAGCTGTGACAAAGCAAGACAGCCTATTCTGGTCTGCCCAGGGGAAATGGGGCCTGAGGACATAAGGGGGCACTCGAGAAAGGGCGGGACCAAGGGAGAGAGTAAGACCACACTTTCTACTGACTATTTAGAAGGACTGGAAAGAAAGCTTTCCTTTTGCCAGCAGTAAGTGGCAAAGCCCAACCTGACCCCAGGTCTGTGTGATTGCAAAGCCCATGTTCTCTTCCACAGCCCCAAGGGGAGCAGGAATTTGTTACTTCCAGCCTTATTTGGCCATTTTGACGTAACCATATTTGAGCAAACAGCAATGAACTTGGAAATTTACAGTATTTCTTTTCAAATACCTGACAAGCTCTTCCATTCTGTAGACTGTATCCATTTTCAAAGTCATGAGGATGACCATCCAGTTATTTGCTAGGTGCTCGCAATGCGACTTGTAGTCATAAGTGACTAGGAGAGAAATGCAGTCCTGTGAGCTGACAGTGAGCCTGGAGGAGATGCAAAGCTCATGCCAGCTTAAGATTTTCATCGGACTGAGAACTAAATTCAGCTATTTTAGCAGCACATGGCCCAGAAATGCTCCAAGAAATAGAGAACAAAACTGAGGAAGACTAAGATGGACTAGTAAGTTGGTGCTTCATTTTGTTAGAATCCAAACGTAGCAAGAAGTTCCAGCACAAAGCTCTGTGACACTGTGGTATCTTCTCACTCCTTACAGCAGAGACACAGGGACACTCACACAATCCTTCCCGAAAAGAGCCCTGGGTCTAGTCTGCTCACCAGCATTAGAATGTGGCTCATCATCACATAACCTCCGGAAATTGAGCGAATGACGTATCTGGTGGGACTTGAGGTAGAATATTCACCATCAGGGCATGTGGCACATTAAGAACATTCTAATTCCTTCTGAAATGGTCCCAATACTTCGGTAAAGAGAAACAATCTTACCTGCACAGACTGACAGATGGTGTTATCGATTTCATTATGCCCCCTAAAGATATGTTGACGTCCTAACCCCTGACACCTGTGAATGTGACCTTGTTTGGAAATAGGGTCTTCGAAGACGTTATCAGTTAACATGAGGTCATATGGGAGTAGGGTGGATCCTAATCCAATCTGATTGGTATCCTGATAAAAGAGGAGAAGGCACACAGAGGGAAGACGACCATATGAACATGGAGGCAGAAATTGGAATGATGCATCTACAAGCCAAGGACACCGAAGATCACCAGCAACGCCAGAAGGTAGGAGAGCGTCATGGAACAGCTTCTCCCTCAAAGCCCTCATAAGGAATCAACGTGGGGAACACCGTAATTTTGGACTCCCAGCCTCCAGAACTGTGAGACCATAAACTTCTGTTGTTTTAAGACGTCCAGTTTGTGACGAGTGCAGTGGTGGTGCAGTGGTAGAATTCTTGCCTTCCATGCGGGAGACCCAGGTTCGATTTCTGGCCAGTGCACCTCATGGAGGCTTGTGTGCTGCTGTGATGCTGAACAGGTTTCAGTGGAACTTCCAGATTAAGATGGACTAGGGAGAAAGGCCTGGAGATCTATTTCTGGAAATTAGCCAATGATTGATCGCAATGGTCCAATCCACAACTAATCATGGGGATGGCAGGATCAGACAGGGTTTTGTTTCATTACGAATGCAGTCACCATGAGTTGGGGGCCAATTCAACAGCGACTAAGAACAACAATTTGTGGTACTTTGTTACAGCAGTCCTAGGAGACTATTTTTTTGGGAAAACCAAAAGAACTAGGTCTGAAGAGGTTCTTAACCTTGGCTGCATATCAAAATAACCTGAGAAAATTTAGAAAACACTGACTCGAGTTTACCCCAGAATTTAATTGACCTGGGATGAGGCTGGGTATCAGTTATTTGCCATGTGCAGGCCAGAAGCTCCATGTTAAACTGTGAGAACTTGGTGTGTCACGGTGACTTTTCAGTGCAAAAGACTGTGGCAATTAGCCAATCTGTGAGCCAGGTGAAAGTATCACCTAAAGGAAGTCTCTGGGTTGACGTCTTCTGCACAGATCCCTTCATTAATACTAATTGATACCATCATCATTGTTGACCATGGTATTTAAGAATGTCATGGACACGGGCATCATTCTGAAGTGAGTTTCTTCCACTGAGCAAAGAATAAATGGAAACTACATAAAGGAAGCACTAACACAGTTAGACGTAGTTCAAAGCAAACATTTGTTAAGCGCTTGTTATGTAATAAAGCACTGGCATAAAAAACATGAATAAGATACCATCTTTGTCTAAAGGAGCTTATAATTTAGAAGAGGTGGAAGACAATTAAATAAACAGAACCTGCCTCATACTTAATGGTATTCAAGGTCGATATGTGAAGACGTGGGAGACCAGAAGTGGCATTCCTTGAAGCTTCCAGAAGGAGGAGATGCCTGAGCTAGGCTTTGGAGGAAGACCCAGTCAGGTGAACGTGTGATCAGCATGAATAAGAAAGTCATGGGGTTGAGAAAGAACGGGTGGATGTTTTCAGAAGTCCTAATAGGTTCTCCAGATCTGTCGTGCACATGTTGTTACTGGGTAACCATTTGTATGGAAAATACGGATCAGAAAACATTAGGACTCAGGTTGGTACCCAAGTGCTCCCTCTCCTCACTTTCCCCAGCCATCTCTTGCAATCCTCCAAAGACTGCACCCTTGGGGCACCCCCTTTCCCTTTCCTCTCTCTTCAATACTCATCCTCCATGGTGGACCAGCTGCACAGCACCCGTGGTCAGCTCTGGGGGGGACACAAAGTGTACATTTACCAGTATTTCAGTGTTAAGCACACCTGTCACCGAGTCCACCTGGAGTTTGATTTGTAAAGTGTGAGATTTTTAGTTTTCCCTCTGTGCAGAAGAAAAGGCAGAATTTGGGCCAGATATTGCTGAGTCTGGATTTCTCCTCCACCCTTGTTAGTTAGCTGTGTGACCTGGAGAGTGTTCCCTCATCTGTAAGTTTTGGTGTCGATGTTCTGACTTCTGAGAGGTGAGGGCTGGCCTGAGCAGAGTGCCTACTGAGGGCTCAGTAACTCTGACGTGTCTTCCCACTCCCTTCTCTTGGCTTCCCTCCAAGCCAGAGCCCTTTCTAAGACACCCCAGCCAAGGCACAAATAGAGCCTTTCTGATCTAGTTTTTCCACATTTTACCTTACAATTCCCACCAAAATTGATGCCAGATGGCCCTGGCAGCCTTCATGGTAATCCTCCTGTGAATTTCCCCCTCGCAGAAATTGCTCCAAATTGGCCCTTTCCCTCCAGACATTTCTGTAAATTCTTCCAACTGAAACGCACCCTCCCAGGGCATTGCCTGTGTTGTTGAGCTGCATGGGATCTGTGCATCCAACGCAAAGCAGGTCATCACATTTGTTAGCCCTGCTTTCTGTAAGCAGCTCCCCTTTTTTTTCCCAAGGAGCAGCTGGTAGATTCAAACTGCTGACCTTTTGTTTAGCAACCGAACTCTTAACCACTGAGCCACCAGGGCTCCTTGGTTCCTCTGGAAAAAAAAAAAAAAAAAAAACCAAACCCACTGCCGTTGAGTCGATTCCAAATCATAGCGACCCTTATAGGATGGAGTAGAACTGCCCCTGGTGGATTCAAGCTGCCGACCTTTTGGTTAGCAGCCATAGCTCTTAACCACCCTCTGAAGCAGATCCTAAAACAAGGATTCACATGCAAGCAGATGGTTTGGGAGGTGATCCCAGGAAATACCAGGAGAGGAGTGGAGACATGAGACAGGGAAGGAAAGGCAGTAAATGGAGTTTCATTATAAAGCAAATCACCACCTTGAGTAATGGGTGCTTGATTCCTTCGGGGGACTCTGGCAGACTCCAGTAAGACAGTTATCCTGTCTGAGGGGGGAAGGAGCTGGAGTATTTATGCACCAACTCCTACCAGATATTGACTGTTAGTTTCCCCAGCAATTCTAGCTTCCTGTGTGGAGGTGACAAAATGGGTACCTTGAACCAGAGAAAGCCCTCCACCCAAAAATTGCAGGTGCTTGCAGTCAGAAGTCCAGCAGGTGTGCACTGAAATGTAAGGAGGGGAGACATGGAAAGGTCATCAGTCAGTATCACCTAGACCGCTATGGTGCTTGCTGTGGGTGAGTGGGATCCTCCAAAGCCTGTTTGCTTAAGCCCAACTAGCAATGGCAAATACAATTCATGTAGACTGTCAGCTCCAGTGGACGGCTCCTGGCTTCCTGGGTGGCTTCGCTGAGGGGAATCCTGAGGTTATGGTAACTGTGAGCATGGGAGGGTACATGCGGTTAACTCAGTTAGCAGCTCTGCGAGGAGACAGCTTGATGAAGACGGGTGATGCCTTACCAGATGTTTGCCATCCTGAATCGTGGTATTACTCCTGAAAGTGGTGGACAGAACCAAGTTCCCCGAGGGTCCCCAGAAAAATGAAAATGCCAAGGAGGAAGTGGATGGGTCAGCAGGACTGTGTCGAAAGAGACCCTCAGATCAAAGGTCCTGCTGTTATTCAGAGAGGTCAGAGGAGACCACACCCTACAGCTTCATCTTGGTTTCAGTAATAATTGTTTTGCACGTCCTGGCATCGTCTGAGTGTATCGATATCACTTCTGGGAAGAAGTGGGAAAACTTGCCTGACAGGGAAAAAACATGAATTAGCCTGAGTAATAGCACATTTGAGATGAAGATTTAATGATTTATGTGATTTTTAAAAGTTTGTTTTTGTTGTTGTTAGCTGCTGTCAAGTCGGCCCCCAACTCATGGCAACCCCACACACAATGGAACAATTATGGTGCTGTCCTGTGCCATCCCTACGATCGGTTGCAGATCGGACTGTTGTGATCCACAGGGTTCTCAATGGCTGATTTTCAGAAATACATCTCTAGGCCTTTCTTCCCAGTCCATCTTAGTCTTGAAGCTCTGCTGAAACTTGTTCTGCATCATAGCAACACACAAGCCTCCCCTGACAGACAGATGGTGGCTGTGCGTGAGGTGCATTGGCTAGAAATTGAACCTAGGTGTCCCTCATGGAAGGTGAGAATTCTACCACCATACCACCACTGCCCTCTTTAAAAGTTTATACCTAGGTTTTTCCTGGGATTGAGAATTAATGCATTCATTTACTTAAGAAGTACTTCATGAGCAGTTGTTACAAGCCAGCCATTATTATATGCCCTGGGGAATAAAAAGGTGAATAAGGTATAGCCCAGGCCCTCAAAAATTCCTTAATATAGGCAGAAGGGGTGCTATACAGTTTACCAAGATATCCCAAGGGCATGTGGTAGGTAAGGCCACAGACAAGCTGTTTTTGATACATAAGGAGTAACACACTGATTTCCTGATTGGTCTGTCAAAGGTATAGACCAGCATTGTCAATAGAAATATAGCACGAGCCGTATGCGTAATTTTAAATTTTCTAGTAGCTGTGTCATGGATTGAATTGTGTCCCCCCAAAATATCTGTCAACTTGGCTAGGTCATGATTCCCAGTATTGTATGATTGTCTACCATTTTATCACCTGATGTGATTTCCTTATGTGTCGTGAACTCTATCACTGTGATGCAAAAAGATGGATTAGCAGCAGTTATATTGATGAAATCTACAAGATTAGATAGTGTTTTAAGCCAATCTCTTTTGAGATATAAAAGAGAGAAGCAAGCAGAGAGACATAGGAACCTCATATCACCAAGAAAGCAGAGCTGGGAGCAGAGCATGTCCTTTGGACCTGAGGTTCCTGCACTGAGGTGCTCCCAGACCAAGGGAAGATTGATGCATCACAAGGACCTTCCTCCAGAGCCGATGACAGAGAGAGAAAGACTTCCCCTGGAGCCAGCACCCTGAGTTCGGACTTCTAGCCTACTGGACTGTGAGAGAATAAACTTCTCTTTGTTAAAGCCATCCACTTGTGGTATTTCTGTTATAACAACACTAGCTGACTAAAACAAGCTGCATTAAAGAAAGCTAAAAAAAGGTAAAAATAATTTTAATGCTATATTTTATTTTTATTTAACTCATTGTATCTGTTATGGATTGAATTGTGTCCCCCCAAAATATGTGTCAACTTGGCTAGGCCATGATTCCCAGCATTGTGTGATTGTCCACCGTTTTGTCATCTGAGAAGATTTTCCCATGTGTTGTAAATCCTACCTCTACAAAGTTAATGAGGCAGGATTAGAGGCAGTTATGTTAATGAGGCAGGACTCAATCTACAGGATTAGGTTGTGTCTTAAGTCAATCTCTTTTGAGGTATGAAAGAGAGAATCTGGCAGAGAGTTGAGGGATCCTCATACCACCAAGAAAGCAGCGCTGGGAGCAGAGTGCATCCTTTGGACCCAGGGTTCCTGCACAGAGAAGCTCCTAGACCAGGGAAGATCGATGACAAGGATCTTTCCCAGAGCCGACAGAGAGAGAAAGCCTTCCCTTGGAGCTGACACCCTGAGTTAGGACTTCTAGCCTACTAAACTGTGAGAGAATAAACTTCTCTTTGTTAAAGCCATCCACCTGTGGTATTTCTGTTATAGCAGCACTAGATAACTAAGACAATATCAAATATCATCATTTAAATATGTAATCCATGTAAAAATTATTAATGAGATATTTTACTTTCTTTTTTCATACCAAGTCTTCAAAATCCAGTGTGCGTTTTCCACATACAGCACATTTCAATCGGACCACATTTCAAGTGCTTAGTAGCCACATGTTCCTGGTGGCCACCATATTGGACCTTACAGGTATAGACAAGGAAGTGCTGGCTGTTCCACTCTGAGGTGTTTATGGATACTCATTCAGAGAAGGTGGTTGTAGAAGGATGAAGGGGTGGGTGAACAAACCAATGTGGTTTCAGTCTCCTTCTTGCTCTGTTCCCGTTGAAGACACAATGGGACAGCATATTAAAATCACTTTTTACACTGATGTTCATTGCAGCACTATTCACAATAGCCAAAAGATAGAAACAGCCCAAGGGTCCATCAATAAATAGATGAATGGAGAAACAAAATGTGGTATATCCGTACAATGGACTAATTCTCAGCCGTAAAGAGAAATGGAGTTCTGATCCATGTTATAATATGGATGGCCCTTGAAAACATCATGCTGAGTGAAATAAGTCGGACACTAAGGGACAAATATTGTATGATTCCACTTATATGAAATATCTAGAACAGGCAAACGTAACAATCCTGAGGTTATTAGTGATTACTGAGGTGGGTGGGAGGGACAGGGAAAAGGTGACGCACTGCTGGAGACACTGAGCTGCGTTAAGGGTGAGGGAAAAAGCTGGAAATGGTTAATGGAGATGGTTGCACTACAGGACGAGTACAATTAATGTCACTAAATTGTTCACGTGAAGAATGTTGAAATGACTTTGTTTGTTACGTACTTGTTTCCACGATAAGTAAAAATGACTTTTGCTTTCTCTTGTAAAATGTGCTCTTTTCTTCCATTTTTTTTTAACTTCTTTTTATAACTCTCCTTGGAGATGCTTCACTGCGTCCATGTTCCTGATAACATCTTTAGCTGTGAAGACCAGAACAAGTTGCTGGATGTTTCAGATCAACAAAAACAAGTCATGGGATGCCACAACCGGGCCATACCTCAAATATGTTCCCTTGTCTGCCCCCAGGCACTGAGAAGGCACTTGGCCATTATCAGCCATAAGCGCTTTAGGTTGTTTCTGGTAATCAGGTTACCCAGCAGGACCCTGGGGGGTGGGGGCAGCAAGCTAATGGACAGGTGAGTTTTGAGAGGGGAAGATGAGGTAGAGGTGTTAAGGAGGAAAAGGGAAGGGAAAAAGAAGATTGAAAACCTCACATAGAGCCAGGGCAGGCAAGCCTACGAAGACCATCAGCATGGGGATTCTGGGAAGTATGAAGGCTGTGAAAACCTAAGGAAGTTGCCAAAAATGGAACAGAATTGTGGGAGGGACTTTTAAGAATGAAGACAAACTTCTTCTATGTCACAGTGTTTCCTAAGGCCACCCTGTGAGAGTGTGACCTCCCCCCACCCTGCACTGTGTCTGAGACGCAGCGTTATCTGCATCGGTGTGCTGCCCCTCCACTTGCTCATCAGCAGGTACCCATGGGTGCTCACTATGTGCAGGTCCTGGGCTGGGAGTAGAGCGTGTCAGCAAGGGGCTGCAGTTTTTAATATATTTGGTCCATTCAAATCATCTTTAATCATGCTTTTCTTTTTACCGTTTTGGTTTCCAATTCTCTCAACTAACTCCTAATTTCTATGTTGCAAGACTCTGTTCTGAAATCTCAATAATTTTTTGAAGATGAAGGTTCATACTGAACATGATGCTAAAAGCTCAGGCTTATTTAACATCTATTTTCAGCTTTTCGTCCTGTGCACACGAAGGGGAAATGAGCCCCTGATCCTCCTCTTGTTGCTTATTAAACTGGTAACCAGGGCAGAGGTGGGAACTAACATCAGTTGATCAGCTACTAATGTGCCAAGCACTTTACTGACATTATTTCATTTATACTTTATAAAAACCAAAAAAACAAACCTACTGCCATCAAGTCGATTCCGACTCATGGCAACCCCATGTGTTACACAGTAGAACTGTTCCATAGGGTTTTCTTGGCTGCAATCTTTACAAAAGCAGATTACCAGTCCTTTCTTCCATGATACTGCTGGGTGGGTTCAAACCACCCATCTTTAGGTTAGTAGACAAGTGCAGACCATTTGTGCCACCCAGGGACTTATACCTTATAACAATCCTATAAATCTTATTTTGTTGATAAACTCAAATTCAGAGAGGTTAAGTAACTTGCCTGAAATCACACAGCTGGTAAGGGACAGAGTTGAAATTGAACCCAGATCGGCCTAATCCACCAAATCAAGCTTTTTCCACTCACGTGCACAATTTTTCTGCTAATTTGAAAACATGGTAGCTAAGAACACAAGCCATGGAGCCAGACGGGGTGGGTTTGAATCTGTACCCTGTATAACCTTGGACAAGTAACTGCATCCTTCTGTGCCTCAGTGTCATCATCTGTAAAGTGGAGATACAAATATGCCTTCCTCTCATAGGGAGGGGATGAAGAATAAATGAACTATTATTGTAAAGCATTTAGACCACTACCTGGCACATAATAGATGATCAATAAACATTAGCTAATATAATTTCTTCTTGTTGTTAGTTGTTATCAAGTTGGCTCTGACTCACTACGACTTTCGTGTAACACAATGAAACGTTGCCCAGTCCTGTGCCATCTTCATGATAGTTACTATGCTCGAGTCCATTGTTTTGGCTATAGTGTCAATCCACCTCATTGAGGGTTTCCCTCACCTTCTATGACTTTGCCAACTATGATGTATTTTTCTTGCCTTTGGTCTTTCCTGATGTCTTAGTCATCTAGTGCTGCTATAACAGAAATACCACAAGTGGATGGCTTTAACAAAGAGAAATTTATTCTCTCACAATCCAGTAGGCTACAAGTCCAAATTCAGGGCGTCAGCTCCAGGGGAACGCTTTCTCCGTTGGCTCCAGAGGAAGGTCCGTGTCATCAATCTTCCTTTGGTCTGGGAGCTTCTCTGCTCAGGAACCTTGGGTCCAAAGGACCCACTCTGCTCCTGGCACTGCTTTCTTGGTAGTGTGAGGTTCCCATGTGTCTCTGCTCACTTCTCTCTTTTATATCTCAGAAGAGATTGGATTAAGATGCTATCTAATCTTATAAACCTCATCAGTATAACTGCCACTCATCCATCTTACTCAATCATAGTGATGGGATTTACAACACATAAGGAAATCACATCAGATTACACAATCATACAATACTGGGAATCATGACCCAGCCAAGATGACAGATATTTTGGGGGGACACAATTCAATCCATGACACATGATCAATGTCCAAAGTAAGTGAGCTGAAGTCTCACGAGCCTCGCTTCTAAGGAACATTCTGGTTATACTTCTTCTAAGATTGATTTGTTTGTTCTTCTGGCAATCTACAATATATTCAATATTCACGTGAATATGAGGTGATTGAAAAGACCATGACTTGGGTCAGGCACGCCTTAGTCTTCAAAGTGACATCTTTACTTTTTAGAACTTTAAAGAGGTCTTTTGTAGCAGATTTGCCCAAATCAGTACATCATTTGATTTCTTGACTGCTGCTTCCATGGATGTTGATTGTTGATCCAAGTGGAATGAAATCATTAACAATTTAAATTTCTTGTTCATTTATCATGACGTTGTTTATCAGTCTAGTTGTGAGGATTTTCATTTTCTTCACATACAGGCATAATTCATAATGAAATCCAAGTCCTTGACCTTTATCAGTATGTGCTTCAAGTCATCTTCATTTTTAGCAAGCAAAGTTGTATTACTTGCATATCACAGGTTGTTAATGAATCTTCCTTCAATCCTGATATGCAGTATTCTTCTTCGTATAGTCCAGCTTCTCAGATTATTTGTTCAGTGTATCAATTAAATAAGAAAGGTGAAAGAATACAACCCTGTCACACATCTTTTCCAATTTTCTATATACAGAAATTTGCATATATGTATATATGTGATTTCTAGTAGCATATTAATGAAAAACAATGGTTACTATAGAAATATTCCATGGTCTTATTTTCGAAAGCATTTCTGTATCAGCAGTATGCTATAGCTAACAGATAATTTTTTTTTGCTTTCTGCCTTAAAGTCATTGCCTTTTTTTAATGCCACAATTCTTGTTAATCAAAATTTACTTTGTTACTTAAATTTCTAATAATAGCATAGTTAAGAAAAATATGCTAAGCTAAAAAACATCTAAGAATCAGAAACTCTGAAAGAGGAGATACGCATTTCTTTAAGCGTGAATGAAGGAACAGCTACACTGTTAATTCTTCTGTCTATTCTGAGTTGAGAACCACTGAGCAAGTCAACAGAAGCCTAAATACAAGAGTTACCTGCAATAAACCTTCATTAAATTTAAAGCCAAGACTCCAAAACATCTGTAGGCTTTTGCCCTGCTGCAAACAGTGAAAGGTCACAGCAAAGAGAAATGTTTCCTACTGATGGTAACTGGCTTGGGCTAGTTATCACAACCTCTGAGAGACAGCTAATCCAATCCGTGGGAATCTAATGTCCGCCCCATGTATCTCAAGATCTTTTCGAGAAATTAAAATCTGTGTGTTAAAGGCTCTGAAAAAAGAGAAAAATTTGCTGTAGCTTTATTAAGTGATTTATATTAAGCAATTCAAAGTGATGACATGAAACTATGTGCCAAAATGGAAAAACAACTTCAAAATAAAAAGTGAAAAAAGGAGGAGTATAAAATTATGCAAACTCTGATGATATGCACATGAAAAAATAGACTGGAAAGAAAAGACAAAATTTTTAACAGTCTTTATATTAGTAACTTGAAATTATGACTGTTTCTTTTATTTTCTGATGTTTTTGTTATATGATTTGTTTACTCTTCTACGTTATAATAAAATACTGCATCATCCCAATACATGCCGTGTTACACATAAAAACACACGAAATATAACCATAAAATAACATGTTATAATAATTTTAATTTCCCATGTATGCAAGAAGGCGTTTTATGTGAAATAAAAGGCTAAACATGTTCAGGCACATCACTTAAAATTAATAAAAATCTTTTAGAAAGAATAAGAATCTTGGTCCTTCCATTAAAAAAATAAATTTCACAGCTGAAATTGGCTGGCCGTGCTAAGGAAACACTGGAGGAGCCAGGAGGAAAACGGAAGCTGCCCCTGTTTCCACCACAGACACAGTTCTGACACATGGAAACTTCCTCTCCTCCTGTCTTTCAAGTTTGAAGGAGTTCTGCCCAAATTAGGGGCCAATGGGCTGACGGGAAGCCTCTGCCCCTCCTCCCCCAACTCCTGGACCCATTGGCAGGACTTGCCCCTTGTGCTTCCTTGGTGCCCAACTGGACCAGAGACTTCTTCTGGCTCTCACTCTGCTATTCTTGCCTTATCTCCCTCCACTTCTCTCCTTTTCCCTCCCCTGCCTTCCTCTCTCCCCTCTCCTGACTTCTATTTCCCCCTCCCTTCTCCCGTCCCCTCTCCTTTCCTGTCCTCCCTTCCCTTTCTCCTCCCTCTTTCCTTTCCCCTTCACTGTTAATGGAAATTAGCAGGTGGATGTCACTGGACACTTGCAAAAAAAAGAACTGATTCACCATTTAAAAAAAAAAATGATTACCTGCCACTGTGGCCCAGCCAGATGCAGAGGGACTTAAGGTAGTTTGTGGTGGTTGGTTATAGCCTAGCATGGTGTTATGGCAGTGAGCGCAGACACCTGATTGTCTGGTGTGAGTTCATGGCTTCACCACTTACCAGCTGGCTGATGTGAGGCATGCCACTTTACCTCATTAAACCTCGGTTTCCCACATAAATGAAACAAAGGAAAAGAACCACATGATCATATCAATTGATGCAGAAAACGCATTTGATAAAATCCAACACCGTTTCCTGATAAAAACTCTCAGCAAAATAGGAATAGAAGGGGAATTTCTCCACATAATTAGGGGCATATATGCAAAACCAACAGTCAACATTATTCTCAATGGAGAAAGACTGAGATCCTTCCCCTTGAAAACAGGGAATGAGACAAGGATGCCCATTATCACCACTCTTATTCAATATTGTATTGGAAGTCCTAGCCAGAAAAATAAGGCAAGAAGAAATAAAAGGCATCCAGATAGGAAAGAAAGAAGTAAAACTATTTCTGTTCACAGATCCTATACATAGAAAACCCTGAAGATTTCACAAAAAAACTGAAAGATCTAATGGAAAAATTCAGCAATGTTGCAGGGTACAAGATCAACACACGAAAATCAGTTGGGTTCCTCTACACCAAGGAGTATTTCGAAAAGGAAATCAAGAAAACAATATCATTTGCAATAACCCCTAAAATAATAAAATACCTAGGACTTAACCTAACCAGAGACATAAAAGACTTATACAATAAAAATTATAAAACACTACTACAAGAGACTAAAAGAGACCTACATAAACGGAAGGATATTCCATGTTCATGGATTGGAAGACTTAAGTGATCTATAGATACAATGCAATCCTGATACAGATCCCAACAACATTCTTTACTGAAATGGAAAAACTAATGTCTTAGTCATCTAGTGATGCTGTAACAGAAATACTACAAGTGGATGGCTTTAACAAAGAGAAATTTATTCTCTCACAGTCTAGTAGGCTACAAGTCCAAATTCAGGGCATCAGCTCCAGAGGAAGGCTTTCTCTCTCTGTCAACTCTGGAGAAAAGTCCTTGTCATCAGTCTTCCCCTGGACTAGGAGCTTCTCCACGCAGGAACCCCAGGTACAAAGGACACACTCTGCTCCTGGCACTGCTTTCTTGGTGGTATAAGGTCCTCACTCTCTGCTTCCCTTTCCTTTTATCTCTTGTAAGATAAAAGGTGGTGCAGGCCACACTCCAGGGAAACTCCCTTTACACTGGATCAGGGATGTGACCTTAGTAAGGGTGTTATAAGCCCACCCTAATCCTCTTTAACATAATATAATTTTGGTTCATTAACCACAGGCAGAGATTATTATTCACAACACATAGGAAAATTACAATCATAAAATGGAGGACAACCACACAATTCATAGCCTAGCCAAGTTGACACATATTTCTGGGGGACATAATTCAATCCATAACAACTAATGACCAGCTTCCTATAGAAAGGAAAGAGGTCTCGAATAGCCGAAGCAATATTGAAGAAGAACAAAGTAGGCGGCCTCACATTCCTCAGTTCAAAACATATTACACAGCTATAGTAATCAAAATGGCCTGTGCTGGTTCAGTGATAGACACAGAGACCAGTGGAATAGAATTGAGAATCCAGAAGTAAGTCCATTCATCTATGGATAACTGATTTCGACAAGCGGTCAAAGGCCATTCAATGGGGGAAGAAATGGTCTCTTTAATAAATTGCACTGGCAAAATTGGATATCCACCTACAGAAAAATGAAACGGGACCCATACCTCATACCATACAGAAAAACTAACTCAAAATGAATCAAAGAGCTAATGTTAAACTTAACTCTATAAAGTTCCTGGAGGAAAACATAGGGAGAAAACATGGGACCTAATATTTTTTAAAAATAGGCTAACAAACGTAACTAGAAATGTACAAATAGCAGAAGACATATCAGATAATTGGGACCTCATAAAAATGAGATACTTATGCTCATCAAAAGACTTCATCAAAAGAGTAAAAATACAACCTACAGACTGGGAAAAAATCTTCAGATCTAATCTTTAAAGTATATAGAAAACTTCAACAACTCAACTACAGAAAGACAAACAAACCAATTTAAAAATGGGCAAAGGGACTTCCGGCAAGATGGCGCTCTAGGCAGAAACACCATGCCGTCCCTCCACAACAAAGATCCGAAAAACTAAGCCAAACAGAGAATCAACAATCCTGAAACCCTAGAACATCAAATGAAGAGATAAAGAAC
>NW_004444202.1:2268008-2277897 GCF_000243295.1 Trichechus manatus latirostris
TGTTCTGTAAGCCTTCACCTGAAGTACGCTAAAAAAAAAAAAATTCAGAGCTTGACAAAGATCACCAATTCAAAAAAAAAAAAGAAGATGAGAATATAAGAGAGCAGAGAAACTCCAGCACTGGAAACAGAACCACCAGAATCCAGTTAAAGATTATGTTGAAACATTGTGAAAAATGTAACTACTGTAACTGAACAATTTGTACAGAAATTATCAAATGGAAACCTAATTTGCTGTGTAAACTTTCTCTGAAAACACAATAAAATGTTATTAACAACAAACAACAAAAAAATTTCAGTTTCCCCATCTGAGAAGTTTGAGTGATGAGGACAATATCTTACAGAGTTCCTATGAAGCATCAAAAAACTGCTATAGAAAGTATTGGCATAGTCAGGGCTCAATGACAATTAGCTACCACCCTTCTATTGAATATACTATGAACTGCCAGAAGCACAAAAAAATCAGTCTTAGAACAAATAAATCCGAAATGCTCTTTAGAAGCGAAGATGGTGTGACTCTGACTTACTTTGACTGACTTTCACTTACTTTGGACACGTCATCAGGAAGAACCAATCCCTAGAAAAGGACATCATGTTTGGTAAAGTAAAGGGCCAATGAAAATGAGGGAAACCCTAATTGAGATGGATTGACACAGTGGCCACAACAATGGACTCAAATATACTAAAAGTCATGAAGATGACACGTATCTGTTGCTGTCGAGTCAATTCCAACTCATAGTGACCCTACAGGACAGAGTAAAACTGCCCCATAGGTTTTCCAGGGCTATAATCTTTATGGAAATAGGCTGCCACATCTTTCTCCCTTGCAGCGTCTGGTGGGTTCCAGTCATCAACCTTTCAGTTAGCATGTGAGGGCTTAACCACTGCGCCAGGATTGGGCAATGTTTCATTCTGTTATGCATGATGCTGCCATGAGTCAGAACCGACTTGATGGCAACTAGAAACAAGTTTCACCCCAAGCTCTCCTCTGAGATGACTTGACTCAACAATCCCTTCTGAATGTACCTCCCATCTCTCCCCCCACCTGCCCTGAACGTGATGCTACTCTCTCTGGCAGAAAACAAGGAGTCTGCTATTTGCCAGCACTGTCATATCTAGAGAAGGGCACACACATTTATCTAGAGTCTAGTGAGCGCCAGGTGTGTGTTTGGGGCTTGATGCATGTGTACTTACTGGGTCCTATCTAACTAGGAGTCTTTTATTGTCACCCTGTGAGGACCAGAAAGATTAGGCAAAAGGCCCTCCATCAGTCTTAGAATGGAGCATATGAAATACAACCACATTTGTCTGACAACACCCAAGTTCATATAGATCCCAAATGTGCATTTTTAATTTTTTCTTTCCTTTTCTCTTTAAGTGGATTGATTTAAGCTCCAAAGAGTGAGGGGAGGGATGAGGGTCACAGTGCCTCTCCAGTCACCCTACTCGAGAGACCTCGGAGTGGCAGGGACAGGGTCTACTGCTGTCTTTAGACCTTAGCACAGCTCCTCGGCTCAGAGACCGGGTGGTGCTCACACACTGCCTGTCGTGAGAGCATGCGGGCAGAAAGAAAACCCAGCATCTCCTGGCCACCTTGCTCAACAGACGAAAATTCCTTAAGAAACTGAGTATAACTCTTTGTAAATTGGACCATATTTTCTATTGATATTTAATTTCAGCAACATGTTCCACAAAGAGAGAAAAAAAATTGGCCCCAAGACTACAAAAGAATGCAGTAAGCCATTTACAATCATATATTTAGCCAAAAAGTATTATGAAATGTTTTAAAACACCCAATTAAGTAAAATAATGTGATAAAAATAAAGGAGAGAACAGCACTGGGGCAGCTCTTAGGTTTTATGGATGCATACTTATTTTTTTACACAAAAATTGCTTTCAGGGATCTATTCTTTAAACAATGTTCCTCCCCCCTGGTTATCTGTAGCTCTTGCTTACTGGCCTGTATAGCAACATTGTCTCTTCAAGGGTGAAGCTCTTTTCTCAGCCTCCTGGGATTCTGTGTGTGGCTCAATACTAGGAGCACATAGAAAGGCAAGCCCTTAGAAGTTATTAAATAAACGGACAGGAAGGAAATTGTTGACAAGCATAGACTCACAAGGTTCTAGATGTCTGTGATGTCAACTGCGGAGCAACAAGGGCTCATTCACTGCTACATCAGCCCACCTTCCCTCTTACCTTCCCTCTCACTATTTGCCTTTTGCTCACCACTTGAAACTTGTCATTCTGGAGGGGGTAATGCTTTCCGAGGAATGGGAATACGCTCTCGCCTCACTTGTCAACATGGTTAAGTTCCAAAGACAAGGTCGTTATGTGAAATCGGTGTTATGAGAAAATGGAGGATGGCCACATTAGATCACAAAATGGAGGATGACTACGTCATTACATAACTGCCAAGCTACATCGTTACATAACTGACACATAACGTTAACCATCAAAGCTAGTTACTCTCGTCTCACACTTCGGCGTTCATTACTGCCAGACGTACGTTGTTAATGCACAAAATAGTCAGATAGTAGATTTTTTACTATTGCTGTAAATGTGAAATGTCAGATAATGAGATAGTTGATAAATAAGGAAAAGGTGTAGTGTCAAGGAAACCAGAAAAAGACATTGTATGAAGAGGTTGCATTCTAAAACATCAGTATGATTTTCCATGAATTATATTATAAATGAAGTTAAGGCCTGGCTAGACCACTTAACTCTTATTTTCTAGGAGCTGGGTCTTACCACTCAAGGTTTTGGCCTTTGAATAGAGTATAGAAGGGAGGACTTTCAGGACATGGATATCACCGAATACCAGTACCATTCTGTTCACATGCGGATTCCCTAATCACGACCTACTCTGATCAAAATGTGAAGGACATCCTTAGCCTCCCTCCAACTGCCTTTTAGGGCTAATTTCCACCTGCCTCTGTTCTTGACCAAGATCTCCAGAGCCTTTATGGTATCACGAGTCCTTTCTGTGGAGCAGCCTCTCACCTAGTCCCGCCGTACCCCAGGGTGGACCATGCTACCTCCGTCATCCCACTCAAATGATCCCTTACTCAGGGTCCATTAATTTTGTCCAGAAGTTAGGAAAAAACAGTTGATGAGCTAAATTCATCCTAATATTCAAATGATTAGTGACTGCTTAACTTTTCAAAGAGTTCCTGGGTGGTGCAAATAGTTAACAAGCTGAGCTGCTAGCCAGAAGTCTGAAGGTTCACTTCTTGGAAGAAAGGCCTGGAGATCGACTTCCAAAAAATCAGCCATTGAAAACCCTATGGAGCCCAGTTCTACTCTGACACACATGGGGTCGTCGTGAGTCTGCATTGACTCAATGGCAACTGTTAACTCTTCAAGGACTATATACAGTTTTTGACATTACTGACTCATGACAACTTTTTGGTACTAGCAGAAGAGGGAATTTACCCCCGGAGCTAACTAGCTAACAGGCTAGCTCTGATGCCCAGGTACCACAAACTCCTTCTGGCCTCTTCTTTCCTTCCTCCCCATTGAGTCTACAGTTTCTTCCCAAAGTCCAGGTTATTTCCCAACCCAGTTCTGGTAAGTGGCAGTGGATATTGTTGTGGTGGTCATTGTTTTGTATCAAATTTCTATCAACTCCCTGAGCCTCAGTTTCTTCATCTGTAAAATGGAGTTCAGTAATGTCTACCAAAGATCACTGTGAAGACTGTGGTATGTGGGAGATAAATGTTAGTTCTAGTATCCAGTGTTATCAAGATGAGGGTTACCTTTATCACCTGGGAGGTACTCAGAGCTCTTAGGAGAAGCATGATTGTGAACAGTAAGTAACCTTAGTGGACCTATGTGGTTTTCACGTGACAGCATCTCTTCCCACTATTCTTCCTATGCCCAGTCACATACTCACACTCATCTTGGTCTGGTGTGGTTTGTGTAGAACTAGTCCTTTGTCCTCTCTAAAGACTCTAAAATGGGAATTTTACATTCCTTTGAAAATACAACCATTGTGCTTTTCGTTATAAAACATTTTAAGTTACAAGTTATGTTACTTGAATTTCTTTCCACCCTCCCACATTTTTGAGGAAAGTGATGCCTTGTTTGTCCTCTGGATTGCTTCACTTCCCAGAGACGCACGAAACTAAATTTGAGAAGAACACACTAAAATAAATCAAAACAGGACAATAGGCAGAGAACTGAGCCTGGCATGTCAACCATCAAAGACTTCTGTCCTTCATCTCCTACCTAAAAGTTCATTCAAATGAGCAAATTTTCTTTAAAAAGCGTGAATTCAAATGGACATTCTTTAGCCAGGACACCTGCAGTGATATCACCGATAAACACGCAGCTCCTGTACGGTTCTGTTGTGCTGACAGTGATACTACAAGACGGAGATATTGCAAGAGTCCATGCTCCATGAAAACGGGGAATATCAAAAGTACAGGGTTGCTTAAGAAGGTATTTCACCGTGTCCCCCTATTTCAGTCAATTCAAGTGTTCAAAACAAAGAATGAACAATATATAAATGAGGACAAGGAATTATTAACTACAAAAGTCAGAGTTCTGTCTTTTTCTAGTAGTTGTCTCGTTTCTTAAATATTTGCCTGTTTCACCTCCATTCTTTTTTGTTTTTGTTTGTTTTTCCCTCTTCCCTGCCTTAGTCTTCCCCTTCCTCGTGAGGGTTCATGCTAGGGCTAGCCAAACAAATGGAAAATGAGCTGGAGGTGAAGAAGGTTAAGTCATTTTGGGGGGCTCATTTTGCATTTTAAAAAAGTGGGTGGATTGCAAACCTTTCCAAGGTTGTGACATTCTGTTGGCAACAATATTTGATCGTCATGTGGTAAACACGTACCAGTAGCAAAATGCTAAAAAGCCAATGGAATTCTAATTACTATTATATTTTAGGGAGCTCCTGGGTGGTGTAAATGGTTAATGCACTCAGCTGCTAATCCAAAGGATGAAAGTTTGAATCTACCCAGAGTTACCTCAGAAGAAAGCCTGGCAATCTACTTCCAAAAAATCAGCCTTTGAAAACCTTATGGAGCATAGTTCTACTCTGACATACATGGGGTCGCCACGAGTCGGAGTGACGGCAACTGGTTAATGATATTTTAACCCAGACAAAGTGTGAGGAGAGGTGGAGGCAGGAGAAGGAGTCCTTTGGGGTCAACAGTTACATGATAAGCCTGGGAAAGGGCTCATTCACATCTAGGAATCGTTCGAGAGAAAGAGACAGCACTACAGTTTTGGCCAAGAGATATAAAGGTTTGAAAAACATATATTACCTTGAAATCCTTTGCTTAAGATGGAATAAACTGTACTTTACATTTGGAAACTGCTGCTCTGGCACAGGTAAAGGTACCAAGGTTTCCAAATGTAAGGGCTAGATAAAGTGTGGAGGCTTCTTGAGATTCTGATGTATGATTTAGAAACTTGAAGTAGAAACTCAGTTACTTGGAAAATGCTTGGTAAAGAAAATATTTTTCTTGGCACTGTGTGTTTTATTTTTCTTAGGGAAAAATTAGAAAAAGAAAAATCTAAGAGGCTCCATTTGCGAAAATGGGGAAGAGACTGCAATCAAAATAAACATTCCCCACTAATTTCTTTTTGGCCTCAGTAAAGGGAGAGGGAGAAAGCAAAGAAAAATAAAGAAGATAATTGCATCAGGAATGATTTACTTATTTAAAAATGAAAGCCCCAGAAATTCAGAGGCATTGCGAGAGGGCTTAGTATCCAGCGTAACCGCTATTAGCCATAGAGCACTCACAATATTGAACGCTGTTACCAGTCGCCCGACACCAAATCCTGGCGACCTGTGTGTGTCAAAGTCAAATGGTGCTACATGGGGTTTTCACTGGCTGACTTTTTGGAAGTAGACTACCAGGGCTTTCTTCCAAGGCACTTTTGGGCGGACTGGAACCTCCAACTTTTGGGTTAACAGCCAAGCACGTTAACCATTGCAACACTTAAGGTCTCCTTTGAGTGTTGTAATGATATAAAAATTCTAATATGGCAAAATTCTGAACTGAAGAATGGGAGATGTTTCACTGGAGAGAGATGGGACCAATATCTACATCAGCCAGAGCTCCGGGAGGCTCGTCATCCTCCAGCTCCCGGATCTCTGCTTTACAGGCTCATCTGCACCACAATTTCTCTGGATGGGGTTGGGGGTGGGAATCCTACGTGGGCCATGTGTCTGCCCTCCTACATGCAAATATGAACATCTCCGTTTTCAGCCTGCAAATGGGTAAGAGATCATGGACGGCTGCTTCCCTGTCAAGTTTCCGGTTTATACAGAAGGGAGAACCTGCTTGTCAGGTTTAGGCCGGAGCACATTTCTAGAATAAAATTGTAAACCTAGCAATGGACGTTAATTACAGAAACTTTGACAGATCTTCACTGATAATGGTTAGAACCAGCAGTTCTGATACAGCCACCACACAGCTTCAGCATAGTCATTGACTTTTATCTTATTTGACTTGAGACTGAGTTTTCATACATTCCTTTTTAAATTGAAAAATGAAATGATACCAAGTAGCAGGATTATAGATACCATAGGATATTAAGAGTTCTCAGACAAATCTCTCTTCAGTCTAAATTTGAATCCCAACGTGCTTATTTCTTTAATTTGTGGAGTCTCCAGCTTCCAGAGATTCTCTGAGCTCCTCTTAAACTTCCACGCCCTTCTAAAAAGATAGAAAAAGCTACGTTTGACTACGCCATCGGCTGGTCTCTCCCGTCCCGGCCTAAACATGCTTTGTTGTTCCTAAACACACAATCACCAAATAAAACAGCGTCAACCGTGAACCCCACGTCTGTCTTTCCAGACGGATACAGAAAACCTTAGTTACGTAGAATCTGAGTAACAAGAAGATTCAAGTAACTGAGTGTTTTTCTGTTTTCAGAGTAAAAAGCCAAGGGCACGAAAACACAAGAATTTGAGACTCCATCCAAAGACCATTCCTAGTTCATGTTTCAGGCTCGGGAAACATTCAGGACATCCACCAGGGTCCTCTTTCTCACCTCTCTTTGCCTGCGGGGTGCTGCACAGTAAACGGAAGGAGGGAGAGATAGGCACAGACCCCTGTCGTGAGCACCTACAGACCTCAGGCCCTGTGTTTTCACAAACGCTCTCTCTTTCAGCACCCTCCAGCAGCTCTAACTGATGTGGGTGCCTTTATCATGGTGTCCAGACTTGGCCTTGATTCCCCGGTGAGCGCTCTCTTCTTGGGCAACCCCACCTCTCAGGTAACAAACATTCCTTATTTTTTTTTTTTCCAGTTGCCATCAAGTGAACTCTGACTCATTGCGATCCCACATGTGTCAGAGTAGAACTGTGTTCCATAGGGTTTTCAGTGGCTAAGTTTTTGAAAGTAGATTGCCAGGTCTTCCTTCCAAGGCACCTCTGGGTGGCTTCGAACCTCCAACATTTCAGTTAGCAGCCCAGAGTGTTCTACTCAGGGATGCCTTGCTAGTCACCAGTAAAGCGAGGGTACGAACCACACCAAAGTTTCTCATTAAAAAAAAGCTTTCTTTTGACAAATGTAAAAATCACTGTCTTCTACATTTCTCCTGTTCATCAAGAAAATTTCATAAGCTACGTATTCTAAAACTTTTAATGAAAATATTATAAAATTATAACCTTGAATTTTCAACCAATGTTAACAAAAGTAAAAGTACGTTCATTGTAAAGCAAATCCAGTACTGTAATGTTATATCTGGAAAATGAAAAGCGTCTTTGCCGTGACTGTGCCCCGTACCCTTGCACCTCAAGAAGACAAGCAGTCTTGAAATGATAACAACAACAAAAGAAAAGAAAGAAAGGGAAAATAAATTAGCTCTAAAGTAGAATGTATTTACAGATTACCTTTTGCCAAAATCTTCAAGTACTCATTTCTTTAGGAATATTCTGTTATTACCTCCTCCAATTCCTGCAGACCCCCTTGTGAAGTATTGTCAGCTGTCATCACTTTGAGCCCCAACTCCTGGCAACCCATGCACAGCGGAAAAAAAGCTATCCGGTCCTGCCGCATCCCCATGATTGGTTGCTGAGTGGACCATTGCAATCCACAGGGTTTTCACTGGCTGATTTTCAGAAGATCACCAGATCTTTCTCCCTAGTCCATCTTAGTTTGAAAGTGCCACTGAAACCTGTTCAACATCATAGAAATACGCTAACCTCCAGTGACAGACGGGTGGTGGGTGTGCATGAGGTGCATTGCCAGGGAATGGAACCCGGTCACCCACGTGGACAGCAAGAATTCTGCTACTGTGGAAGATCACAGTAAGCCAAACATTGGCTTGAGAATTTAGAAACACGTTTTTTCCACCCTGACTGATTGATTGGGGTTGGGAATCTAGCAACAAGAAGCATAATGTCAGCAGATATTCCAGTTGCCCTCAGAAGACTATCCCTTCCAGAAACTTCTAACTGCCAGGAGAGGTGAGTGGCACAGACAGTTAAAGACATCGGGAGTTCCTAGTGGCATAGTTATCAAGAGTGCAGCTGGACAAAAACAGATGGGAAGGGTGGCAGGGTATGTCATCGGAAATCTTGTTAGAACTTCTCTGTGACTGGGGTGGGAGTGGGGAGTGTTTCCATAGCATATATTCCAAGCTCCAGCAACAGTTCAACATTTTGAAATGGAACATTCTCTTTACTTGGAAGCTTCTATCACCTTGACATGACCATGTGGGTCCTTTGGACATTCTATCCTGCATCCTGTGGCTGTCTCAGTTTTTCTTGTGCCCTAAATTCATCGTTTAAGTGCCATTTGTTTCAAGATCATGTAAAGAAAATTGTTTAAATTTTTTTCTCATATTTCATTATTGAGAACTGACCTTGAGAGCAGCTGTCTGTCCCTGGTATGTTGGGAAGAACACACAGTGTTTGTTGTATTCTGGTGAGTTTTGGACATTCTGTCCTAGCTAGCATGTCGTGGGGGTACTGTGATGAGCTGTGGGAAGGACTGTTTATTTGACCTGTTGTGGAATGTAAAAAGGGGGGTAGTCACAGTGAGAGAACGCTTTTAACTATGGTAATTCAAGTGAGCCAACTTCTGCGACTATTTTGGTTTTTAAGTTTGAATTCCTTTCAGTAGAATACTTCTAAAGTCTTTCCTCAGCCAGACTGTGGCTGGGTAGTAGAGTGTCTCTAACCTTTGGAAATAATGCCTGATAAAATGTGATACTAAGAACAGTGCTCATGTATGAATTTTGCTCTAAATCTGTCAATAGATTTAGACCATTTATCTCCACAAGAAAGGGATTTGGCAAGCATAATTATTAATATAGTTTTAGCAAGATGACCCATGTGACCAAAATCACTCTGATTAGATGAAGCATGATAACAACGGGGCTCCTTCTGTCTTTACAGGAGTCCCTGCATGGTACAAACCGTTAACGTGCTAGGCTATAAACTGAAAGGTTGTAGGTTCAAGTCCAGAAGAAAAGGGCCTGGAGATTTAACTTCCAAAGAAAAAGAAAAAAAATCAGTCATTGAAAACCATATGGACCACAGGTCTACTCTGGCACACATGGGATTACCATAAGTTGAAGTTGACTCAACAGCAACTGGTTTGAATTTTTGGTTTTTGGTCATTGTGGAAGTAGATGGCCAGGCTTTTCTTCCAGAAGACTCTGTGTGGGCTTGAACTTCCAAACTTTCAGTTAGCACCTGAGCTCATTAACATTTTGTACTACCTAGGGAGTCCCCTTCTGCCTTTGTTGTTGTTGTTATTAGGTGCTGTTGACTCAGTCTCGACTCACAGCAACCCTACGTACAATAGAACGAAACAGTGCCTGGTCCTGCGCCTTCCTCACAATTGTTGCTAAGTTGTCCATTGCTGCAACCACTGTGTCAGTCCATCTCATAGAGAGTCTTCTTTTTTTTCACTCACCCTCTACTT
>NW_004444202.1:2279217-2280252 GCF_000243295.1 Trichechus manatus latirostris
TTTTCCTGTTTTTTGGGGGGATTTTCTTGTTCTTTTTTTTAATTTGTTTTGTTCTCTTTTCCGTATTTTTCCCTTTTTGTCTTTCTTCATTACTCAGTTTCTCATCTCTCTATACTTTCCTTCTCTTCCTGTTCCCTGAATACCTGGAGCTGAATACCTCTACGCTTGATAGCCAGGCTGTACTTCAACACCTGGGAACAACTTCCCTAGACCTCATAGCCACACCGGTGGGATCCCTGGAGCTTTACTGTTCTTTTCTTTTTCTAATATTTATTTATTCGTTCTTTTCTTTTTTCTTCTTCTTCACCTTTTTGTTTTTCTCCATTTCATAGACTCTCATCTCTCCACTCCAACAGCAAGCTCTCCTAGCACTCTTTTTTGTTTGTTTGTATGTTTTTGGATCCTGTTCCTCTCTCCTCTCTCCCATATCCATCTTAGCTCCATACATAAAAATCTCCCTCTTCCTTCCTGCCTACTTGCACCATGCGCTTAACATCACACCACCAAGCAGCACAGGCACAGCCTACTGGAACCTGCCCTGCACTGATTACCGAATGGCCCTGGTGGCTGTAGTAAGTGCCACAAAAAACCCGTCCCACTAACTCCTCTCCAGCTACACCTGCCCTACTATACCATATGTGAGTGAATGACCCTGCCAATTGGAGAAGGAGGTGAAAAGTATTGTGCCCACAGATGAGCAAACAACAAAGAACACACAGCCTGCCTGCTCAGACATAGCCAAATTAAAAAAAAAAAAGAATGAAACAAACAAATGTACAATCTATAAATGAGAAAAGTAACTACTGAATGCCCCGAAGGCAGCAGACAGTATCAAAACATTTACAAAAACAGGACAGGATGGTTCCAGTAGGCGTCCAAAATAAAACACCAGCTGACTTTCCAGTGGAAGAAAAGGCACTAGAACTACCTGATAGGGAATTAAAATCTCTAATACTCAGAATTATCCAAGAGTTGAAGCAAAAAGCAGACAAAAATGAGGGAAAAATAGACAAATTCATGGAAAAAGCAGACAAA
>NW_004444202.1:2281110-2282063 GCF_000243295.1 Trichechus manatus latirostris
TAATGATAGACTGCTTCAAACTTAGAAAGATAAGGGTAAATTTCATGGTAACCACAAAAACAATTAACAAATATACTCATAAAAATAAAGAGGAAAAACATAAAGTCTGAGCAAAAACAAAAGAAATGGAAGAAAACTCCACAAAAAAAGTAATTCAGTACAGGAGAGTAAGAAGAACAAGAAAAAATCAGCACCACAAAAAAAAAAAAACACTACAAAATGACAGCAACAAACTCACATCTATCGATAATTACACTGAATGTAAATGGACTCAACGCACCCATAAAGAGATGGAGAGTGACAAAATGGATAAAAAAACAGGATCCATCTATATGCTGTCTACAAGAGACACACATTAGAAACAAAGATGTGAATTTGTTAAAAGTCATAAGTTGGACAAAATATGTCAAGCTAACAACTACCAAAAAAGAGCAGGAGTGGCAATACTAATCTGATAAAATAAACTTTAAAACAAAATCCACTATAAATGACAAAGAAGGACACTATATAATGATCAAGGGGACGATCCATCATGAAGACATAACCATAATAAACATCTACGCACCCAATGATAGGGCTCCAAAATACATAAACTCTAACAACACTGAAAAGAGAAATTGACAGTTCCACAATAATAATAGGAGACTTCAACACATCACTCTCAGTAAAGGACAGAACAACTAAAAAGAAACTCAGCAAAGATACAGAAGACCTAAAGGGCACAATGAGCCAACTGGACCCCATAAACATATATAGAACACTCCATCCAACAGCTGCAAAGTACACATTCTTTTCCAATATACACGGAATATTCTCCAGAATAAACCACATCTTAGGTCACAGAGCAATCTTCAACAAAATCCAAAACGTTGAGATAATTCAAAGTATCTTCTCTGACCACAATGCCATCACGGTAGAAATTAACAATAGAAAGAGCAAGGAAAAAAAATCAA
>NW_004444202.1:2305969-2306977 GCF_000243295.1 Trichechus manatus latirostris
GTGAGAATGATGCAGGATTGAGCAACATTTTGTACTATTGTACACAGAGTTGACAGGAGCTTTCTGTCTATCTGTCTGTCTGTCTGTCTCTCTATCTATCTATCCATCTACCTATCAGTCTATCTATCTAGGAAATAAAAGGTAGGGGAGAGGAGTTTCGGTCATATAAGCTTGGGAAGTAATGTCTTAGAGTTTTGAAATAGTTTTATTTAACTACTTTAATATGCAAATGCTCTTTGTGAATTTTCAAGAGGGTATTAGAGTAGGTAGCATTTTCCAAATGATTTGACCTTGTAGGACTAGGGAAATGTTGCTTTACTGGATCAACGGTGCACAATTGTTAATTTCCATTTCCATGTCCATGTTATCATAACTGTTGTGTTGTTGTTTTTTAACTTATATCACAAGCTTTCCTGCATTATAAAGTGATACAGATTATACTTATCCCCTAAGTATATACACAAAGGCCATTGCTGTGGTACAAAGCAGACAGCTAGTTTCTCCAGAGTACCTTCTGAAAGCTGATACTACCCCCACTTGGACAGAGCCCAGGATCTTGGACTAAGCAGGTTACCTGGGCTGGGCATCATTAAGTCTGAGGAGACATCCTGGTGAAAAAGTTCAGGTCATTTATATATCTGCCTTCAGGTAGTCACTTCTATGTTCAACTTTTAACAATCTTGCAATTAATGACTCTTGTTGTTGTTGTTAGGTGTCGTCAAGTTGGTTCCAACTTATAACGACCTGAAGTAAAACAGAACAAAATGCTGCCCTGTCCTGCACCATCCTCACTATCATTTCTGTGTTTGTGCTCATGGTTGCAACCACTGCGTCAATCCATATTGTCAAGGGTCTTCCTCTTTTTCACTGACCCTCTGCTTTACCAAGCATGATGTCCTTCTCCAGGGACTGTTCCCTCCTGATAACATGTCCAAAGTATGTGTGACGAAGTCTCTCCATCCTCCCTTCTAAGGAGCATTCTGGCTGTACTTCTTCCAAGACAGATTT
>NW_004444202.1:2308636-2309722 GCF_000243295.1 Trichechus manatus latirostris
GTTCTTGATTATATGCTACCTCCTGCAATGGTTGAACAGTTCAGGGCTGTTAAGAATAAGCTTCTATCTACATTGGTGTTCAAGCTTTTGTTTTAACATATGTTTTCCTTCTCTGAGATGAATGCCTGGAAGTAGAATTGCAGGGTTGTGTGGTTAAGAGTGAGTTTAACTTTTTAAAAAACTGCCAACCAGATTTCCAAAATAGCTGTACAATTTCATATTCCCACTAGTAATGTCTGTGAGTCCTAGTTGTTCCAGTATTTTTATTTTAGCCAGTTTAGTGAGTGTATAGTGGTATTTCATTAAGCTTTAATTTGCATTTCGTCATGATTAATGACTTTGAGCATTTTCTCATGTGTTTATTTTTAACTTTTAAGTTACATTACTCTATTTCATATTAATCAAAATTTATTTTTAAATGTTCAATGCCAAAGAAATTTTACAAGGAAAAAGTCTCATGAGCTCAAATGTATTTTAAGTTTTAAAAAGCCATCATTAAACATATAGAAGTATTGGGAAGCTCTATTGCCATCTTTGCTAGATATTTTGGTCCTGTCACCAGACAGAGTCTCTGACTTTCTACTGCAGAGTGCACAGCCCCTCTCTGAATGTTTCTGAGCATTTTATTTAACCAAAGCCTTGCTATCTCCAGTGGGCAAGTGTGGGAGGTTGACAGGTGTGTAGCCAATATTCAATCTCTTCTTTTTCCTTGGTAAGAGAGCCCTGTTTTAATTCAGGTTTGGGATGTGTCCAGCTAAAAGACTGCATTTCCCAGCATTCCTTGAGGTCGTATGACTATGCTCTGGACAACAAGAACTAAGGCAAAATATTGGATGGGGTATTCAGGGGGCTGACTATGGGACAGACCATCAATAGCTCACATGCAAGTTAAAGTTAAAGTTGCAGAAAATTAGAACAAGTCCACGGGAATCAAAGTATGACCCTGAGTATGTCCCACTTGAATTTAGAGATCACCCCAAGAATTGATTTGAGACATTGAATACTAATGACTGAAAACCAGACGAGTTGTGGAATGACATCAAGGACATCATTCATGAAGAAAGCAAGAGGACATCAAAAAGACAG
>NW_004444202.1:2311526-2319353 GCF_000243295.1 Trichechus manatus latirostris
ATGAGGATGGTGCAGGACTGGGCAGTGTTTCCTTCTGTTGTACATAGGGTCACTGTGAGTCAGAACTGACTCAACAGCACCTAACAACAACAGGGTGATCTTGAGACTAGTGAAAGAAAAATGAAATAAACTTATTTTGGAATTTATTCTGTTCCGATAGAAACAGTGATAAAGAAGTAGCTCTAATGCCAAATTTCTCTCTTCTTTTCATCTTCAATAATTTTTTGGTGTGTCTTAAGAAGCACAGTATAGGCTCTGTGGTAGATTGCAAAAATGATCACAGTTCTCCCCCCTTACCTATGTGTATAACCAGGCTATCCTGCTGCATTGGGAGAAACAGGGCGACCAGTTGCTCTTGTTGACCTCAAGACAGCCAGCAACCCCAGGAAGCCAAGCTAACCTCAGACACGTGAGTGATCCCCGTCCAAACCAGAAGAACCACCTGGATGAGCCGAAGGCTGACCCACAGAAATACAAGCTAAATAAATGGTCGTTGTGTTAAGCCACTAACTTCTGGGGTAATGTGCTATCCAGCAAAAGCTAATTAATGCTTATTCCTGTGAACATTTAAAGCTATGTTTCCTCATGTGATGTTTTTCCTTCTCCAAATTTAAAGCAGAAATAAGAAGGGGGCTTCTTTGTATAAAATTTGTTCCCAGTAAATCATTGTCTGGGACAGCAAAGCAATGGTAGAGATAGATCAAGAGCCTTTCCTGCGTTCACCTTAATGCCAACATGACAACTGAATTTTAATTTTATTTTGTTGAAGTGAATGCCTGAAAATTGCTAGGTTTCTCCTTTCCTTATAAATGAGGTTTTATTATTTTTTAATGGACTGGTCGAGTTTGCAGCAAGCCTCCTAGTGCGCAGTGAACTACCGATGCTTTAGCACCCAAGCTGAGAGGCAGCAGACTGAGTCATCATCCACTCTACTTGCCCTGTGAGAACTGATGAGCAGCCAGCAGTCCTGCTGGGACTTGGGTCCAGTTATATGTCTAGAAACAAAGACGAGTGGTATGGGAGGGTCCTGAGGAGAATCAGCAAGACAACTATGTCAGGGGAGACCATTAGAAGTTTCTCAGGCAAAGCCAGGTTAATCTCCTCAGATGGGGGTATAAGGGCTGCTTCTACTGGCAAAGAAGACTCAGCAGAATTTAGGAGTTCAATATCTTCAACTTCATCAAAGTCTTCCATGTATTCCCCTTCCAATTTTCAGGATCCCATTCCTTCCCAATCAGTGCCTTCACTTTAACATCAGATATCCTGCAAGGTTGAAAATTCAATTTGTGTTATAATTCAGCTATATGTAGGATGAAACTCTGGATTTGGATTTCAGCAATCTAGCTCTCTGGCTTCAGGAGATAAAGTTTTCTTTCAGGGCACACACAGAAACTTTCAAGTCATTTATGCAGAACTTGAGCTGGCAATTTGAAGCCTTGAGCTTCTCCTTTTTGTTCCCCACTTTGTTCAGTGAAATTAGGAATAACTAACCAATCTCATTATGCTTGTCAGTTTGACAAAAATCTTCTAAGGTATCAAATACACAATCATCCAGAACCTTGTCTCTCATACATATTTGATTAGGAGTGTCCAGTGGTGATATTTTCCATATCTCTATTGCCACATCGTACCATGGACTATCCGTGCCCTCTTTACTACTGGAAATAGACTTATTAGTGCCTTTAAATCTAATCATATTAAAAATCCAATTTCAGAAACCCCAAAATCAACTCAGAAAACTCATCCTTAAGATTCTGTTCCTCTAGAACCATTGAACCACTCTTGGTACCAAAATCTGTATTAGCTAGGTTCTCCAGAAAAAAAGAAAGAGAACCAAATATATATAAGCTATTGGTTATATGTATTTATACATATATTATATATATATGTATATATATATCTGGGTGGTGCAAATGATTAAGTGTACGTCTACTTACCAAAAGTTGGTTGTTCAAAACCACTCAGCGGCTCCTCGGTAGAAAGGCATGATGATCTGTTTCCAAAAGGTCACAGCCATGAGAACCCTATGGAACTAAATTCTGTTCTAAACACACGGGGTCACCATGAGTTGGAATAGACTCTACAGCAACTGATTCGGTTGCCGAGAGAGAGAGAGAGAGAGAGAGAGAGAGAGATTTTAAGGAATTGGCTCATGGCTCACTTGATGGTGGGGGTTGACAAATACAAAACCCATAGGTGAGGCAGAAGGCTGGAAACTCCAGCAGGGTGTCTATGTTACAATTCTGAGGCAGAATCTCTACTTTTTCTGGAAACTTCAGTTTTTTATTTAAGGCCTTCAGCTAGTTGGATGAGGACCACCCATAATTAGCTGGATAGTCTGCTTTACTTATAGTCAACTGATTGGAAATGTTAATCGTATCTAAATACCTTTAATCGCAACATCTAGACTAGTGTTTAATCAAACAACTGGGCACTATAGCCTAGCCAAGTTGACACATAAAATTAATCATCACAGTCAGGGTTGAAAACTATGGAAGTACATCAGAGATTCTTTCTACTGATATTTACAAGCCATTCATTCTTTTTCTTGTGTAAGGGAATTTAAAAAAATCGAGGTACCTGATAAAATCTGAAATGACTGGCTTGAGGTTTGGGTATGATTCCTTTGTTGCTAGTTCCATTTTCAGCCTAGCAACAACTATCTTCCATGCAGACCTAATCATACAGCCTGTTTCTAAGGGAGGAATATCCGGTATTGATGAGGTAATTACCCTGTGACACCCTCACCCCCATCGCATACCTTTATGATTACCACATTGTAACCAATCTAAAAAAGACCAATCACCTTACAAGCTCCTGTTACAGGAAGTCCTGCCTTGCCAATTCTTGCCACAGAAAATCCTGCCTTACGAGTTTCCTCCACAGGAAGATCCTGCTTTATAATAATTTAATACAAATCATGTAATGTCTTTTGATGATCTAAGCCTGTAATTCCCAATTCAAGTAATGTCTTTCAGTGATTTACCAATCAAGTAATTTACTTCATGTTCTTTGTTCTCCTCTTATAAAATATCACTGCAGTATTGCCATTTTGAAGTGATTTCACCACATGGAATTCAGTCTCTTCCCAGCTCAAGTTGTCTCTTTATTTTCAATAAATCTCTCAATTTACTTTAATCAGACTATAAGCGGTTACTCTTAGATATTCATTGGTATAGTCAGCAACCTTTTGAAAGAATATTATCTTCTGTGTCCTCGAGAAGTCATGGAACTGGCTTGCCCTGATACCAGAAAGGGCCCCTTGTGCCCAGATTTATTGTCTATCCTATCTCTATACCTTCATTTTCTGCTCGTCTCCTGAGCCTCTGTTGGGTTTATTACCAAATTAAGTTTGGTGGGACTGCCATCTCATAGCTAGTTTATTGTAATGAACTCTCTTTGCTTGCTGGTGCACCGTAAACTTTTTGAGCACATTTAGGTCTTAAATACTTGCAAGTTTCTCTGTAAGATGGGAAATGCCATTTTCAAGAATGAAGCAAGACCCCCAAGGGAACTTCTGCAGCTTATATGACTAAGCATTATGGTCCCAGTTGAATCTTGTATTTAGGCTGCTGGCATGTACTCGTAGAAGGAAATTTAAAAGACCAATAGCTACTGTGGGAGTCATTGGAAATTTAACTAAATTAAACTTTCTATGCAGTAAATTAGAGGCTAAGGGCTTATGAATAAAACTAAAGCAATGGGAGGAATTTTGTAATTGGTACTTAGAAGCTTCCAAAAGAAATAAAAATGATAAATTCATCTCCTTGCAGGAGACCATTTTGAAACAGTCTAAACAAATTAAAGAATTATAGTGTCAGAGCTCTGTAACCTCAATGAATATCTACCCAGCAGCAGCCCTTATACCCTCCCGTTCCCAAAATGATTCCCCTCCCCAAAATGGCTCCCTTTCACAAAATGGGTCCCTTTCCCAAAATGGTAAAGTCCCCAGTGTCTGTAGTCCACCCTCAGCCTCCATTAACCAGCTCCATTCTCTCCCTCTGCCCTTCCAGCAGTTACTCCCCAGTACCACTTTTTACCTACCTACTCCACAGAAACCCTCCCCTTACTGAACTTCCTTATTATCTCAAGGACCCTCTAGAAGAGGTAAAACCCATTTGTGAAATGTCTTTTAAAATTAGATATCTTGAAGAGGTTCAAAAGCCACCAGAAGTTACTTTTGCCCCCTGGTCAAAAGTGGAGCTTGGTGCTATTGTTAAAGAATTTCCTAACCCTCATGAAGATCCTCACAAATACAGTCAAGAATTTAGAATCTTGGCTGATACCTACGAACCTGGTCTGGCAGAATTATGTAATTTAATAAATTCACTGATAGGGCAAGTGGTGCTCAAAGGTGGTTGGAAAAGTTCCATTGGAAAAATCCTATAGAATACCTAACCATCTGGCCCAACATTCCACATTGGAACTAATAGCACAGACCAGAATTATTGTCACAAACTTTATTGAAGCTTTCCCAAAGGTTTTCTCCATGAAAAATAGATTGTACCAACTTTCAGCGTTGCAAGCAAAATAAAGATGAAAATGTTTATTACTTTAGGGAAAGTTTGACTAAAGTTTTTCAAGAACACTCTGGTTTAAGGCTAGAAAAGACTGGATCCTGCATTGGTTTCAATTCCCTTTTTGTCAATGACTTCCATTTGGAGCTCTCGTGAGTTAGTCAAATGCCACAAATTAGACTGGGAAAATGTAAACACTCCACAGTTAGACACTCTAGCCTACAAGCTGTCTCAAACGCTTGAACAGAAAGCTAGGAAGGCTGAACAGAGAAGTAAAGCTAAACAAAATTGACTTATGGCCCTGAAATTACAGCAGTTACAGACCCAGCCTCAGAATAATTTCCCCACACAGACTAAAATCTATCAAACATGCAATCGAGATGCATTGATAATTACTGGTGGTTGGAATGCAAAAGTTGAAAACAAAGAAGAAGGATCAGTAATTGGAAAATATGGCCTTGGTGGTACAAACAATGCCAGAGATCTCAGGATAGAATTTTGCAAGACCAAAGATTTATTCATTGCAAATACCTTTTTTCATCAACATAAAAGGAGACTATACACATGAACCTTGCCAGATAGAACACACAGGAATCAAATCGGCTGCATCTGTGGCAAGAAAGAATGGAAACACTTTTCCTATGGTAGCACTAAACTCTCAGGACATGCAGCCATTTTTGCTCAGCTTACATACTCCAGTAAATTTACTAAGAAGAAATTTGTTATCCAAATGGAATTATCAAATAGAATTCTCAGGAACAGAAGAAATGCTATTAGATTTACCTAAAGCCAATCAACAGATAGATTCTACTATAGAAAACACTTTAAATGAAGAAGGCTATTGCTATTTTCAAGCACTCAGCTTAGTACTACAAGAAGGTCACTCCCCTACTTTATCCAATTCTATGGAATGTCTTTCTTCTGTACTTGAAAGTTTATGGGTCACTACTTCTACTGACGTTGGTCAAGTCCTATCAGCTGAACTAATTAAAATTCAAAGAGATACCTCTAAACCCTTACCTAAAATTTCTCAATACCTTTAAAATGAAACACTCAGGAAGGACTTGTCCCTATATTTAAGACTTTTTGGCTAAAGGTCTTATTAATCCCTCACACCAGTCCGTGCAACACTCTAGTTTTCCCTATTAAGAAGCTCAACAATTGGGGCTAGAGATTTGTACAAGACTTCCATGAAATTAATTGCATAGTAATCCCAAGATTCCCCATAATTTCTAATCCTCACCTGCTCCTCTCTAATGTCCCCCCTGAAGTGACTCACTTCACAATAATTCATCTTTGCAGTGCTTTTTTTTTTAGCATTCCAGTCCATCCAAACAGTCAATATTTGTTTGCCTTCACTTGGGGGGACCAACAATTTACCAACAATTTACCTAGACTGTCATGCCCCTAGCCAACTTGTTTTTCTCAGATTTTACATGCAGATTTACAGACTTTACAGTTCACTCAGGGGTCTACATTATTACAATATGTCTATGATTTCCTTTTCTGTTCTAACTCTTAACAATAGTATCCTGTTGTTAAAACATTTGGCCAGAAGAGTTCACAAAACCTCCAGAGAAAAATTACAGTTAGCTCAACCTTTTGATAAATACTTGGGACATATTATTTCAGCAAAAGGGGGTCGGTATACATCTCAAAAGAAAAGGGACCATCTTAGCTTATCCAGTCCTTACTACCAAGAAACAGTTAAGAGGATTTCTAGGACTCAGCCAAATGCAGAAATTATCAAACAATACCATTAATATCACATGCAAGTAAAATTTTGCTACAGATCATTCTAAAGCGATTGCAGCAGCACATAGACAGGAAACTGCCAGAAATTCAAGCTTGATTCAGCAGAAGATGTGGAACAAGGGATATCGTTGCTGATATTAGATGGATCTTGGCTGAAAGCAGAGACTAACAGAAAGATGTTTACTAGTGTTTTATTGACTATGCAAAGACATTCAACTGTGTGGAGCATGACAAATTATGGATAACATTGCAAAGAGTTGGAATTCCGGAACACTTGACTGTGCTCATGAGGAATCTGTACATAGATCAAGAGGCAGTCATTGGAACAGAACAAGGGGATACTTCATGGTTGAAAGTCAGGAAAGGTGTGTATCAGGGTTGTATCCTTTCACCATACTTATTCAGTCTGTATGGTAAGAAAATAATCTGAGAAGCTGGACTATATGAAGAAGAATGGGGCATCAGAATTGGAGGAAGACTCATTAACAACCTGTGTTATGCAAATGACACAACCTTGCTCGCTGGAAGTGAAGAGGACTTGAAGCACTTACTGATGAAGATCAAAGACTACAGCCTTCAGTATGGATTGTACCTCATAAACATCCTCACGGCAACATGGCTCTATAGTCAGAAGCACCATGCCATCCCTCTGCAGCAAAGATCAGAAAAACTAAGTCAAACAGAGTCACTGTCAATCCTGAAACCCTAAGCATCAAATGTAGAGATAAAGAACTCAACCAAGCACTGAATGGAGTAACAAACTGACCGAGAACAGAGAGTGAGGAGAGATACATGCAGAGGTCCCCTATCAGCTACTGCAGCAAGGATTTGCCACCTTAGACTCCTATCGGAGATCTGTGAACAGGGTGTACGAGAAAGCAGCTTCACGGAGCTTCCAGCAGGAGACAGAACAACCAATAACCAGTGATATAGGCTTTCCCACCCCCCATCCTTCTTCATCTCCATTCACCCTCCTTTGCTTCCTGCAGCCACAGTCTCTTGGCTGGGAGGCTGGGAAGAACCAGCTTCATGCCTGTGTCGCTTGGATTCCACCTGCCTGCACTGGCAGGATCCCTGAGTGCCTTTTGTTGGCTGCTGGTGTTGCTTTTTTTCCACTTCTTTAGATTTCTTCCTTACCTCTCACCACCTCCCCCTCCTTTCTCTCAAATACCTGGCTCCATGCACCGTCTTTGCTTCCTCCTGAAAGGCTGCAAAACACCACTCGACTGTGAAACTGCTTCCCAGCGCATGCCACCATGCTGGTGGGACTCGCGGGGCTTTTTTGTTTCTTTGCTCTGATTTGTTCTGTTTTGATTTGTTTGTTTTCTTGGCTTGGGAGCCCCTTCTAGATGGGCAGTACTGCGCGGTTGGAAGCTACTCCCTTACCCTGCACAGATGCACAGGGACATCCCTGGAGGCATTTCTGTTTTATTTTATTTTTTTGGTATTTTTTTGGTTTTGGTTTTGGTTTTGTTTCTTGTTTTATTTCCTTCTCTCTTATTCCCTTTTTGTCTTTCTTCATATTTCCAGTCTCTCAATTTATTCATTTTTTTTT
>NW_004444202.1:2329599-2340690 GCF_000243295.1 Trichechus manatus latirostris
GATCCAAATACCAACAGCATTCTTTAACTAGATGGAAAAACTAATCATTAACTTTATATGGAAAGGAAAGAGGCCCTGGATAAGAAAAGGATTATTGAAGAACAACAACAAAGTGGGAGGCCTCACACTGCCTGACCTCAGAACCTACTATACAGCTACAGTAGTCAAAACAACCTGGTGCCGATACAATGACAGACACATTGACCAATGTAATGACATAGAGAACCCAGATGTAAATCCATCTACCTACAGCCACCTGATCTTTGACAAAGATTGAAAGTCCATTAAAAGCAGAAAAGACAGTCTTTTAAACTAATAGTGCTAGCAAAACTGGATGTTCATCTGTAAAAAATGAAACAGGATCCATACCTCACACCATACACAAAAACTAATTCAAAATGGATCAAAGACCTAAATAAGAAACCCAAAACTACAAAGATCATGGAAGAAAAAATAGGGTCAACACTAGGGTCCTTAATATATGGCATAAACAGGGTACAAACCATAACTAACAATACACAAACACCAGAAGATAAGCTACATAAATGGGATCTTCTAAAAATGAAACACTTACACACATCAAAAGGCTTCACCAAAAGAGTAAAAAGAGAACATACAGACTGGAAAAAGTTCTGGCTACTACATATCCTAAAAGGTCTAACCTCTAAAATCTACAGGAAAATCCAACACCTTTACAATAAAAAATAAATAATCCAATTAAAAAATGAGCAAAGGATATGAACAGACACTTCACCAAAGAAGACGTTCAGGCAGCTAACAGACACATGAGGAAATTCTTGTGATCAATAGCCATTAGAGAAATGCAAATCAAAACTAAAATGAGATACCATCCCACCCCAACATTACCAGCACAAATCAAAAAAACAGAAAATAACAAATTTTGGAGAGGCTGCGAGGAGATTGGAACTCTTATGCATTGCTAGTGGGAATGCAAAATGGTGCAACAATTTTGCAAAACAATATGGCACTTCCTTAGAAATAGAATTACCATACAATCCAGCAATCCCATTCCTGGAATACACCCTAGAGAAGTAAGAGCCATCACATGAATAGACATGTGCACACCCATGTTCATTGCAGCATTATTCACAATAGCAAAAAGATGGAAACAACCTAAGTGTCTATCAACAGATGAATGGATAAACAAATAAGGGTACACACATACAATGAAATACTACACAACGGTAAAGAACAATGATGAATCTGTGAAACATCTCACAACTTGGATGAATCTGGAGGACATTAAACTGAGTGAAATAAGTCAATCACAAAAAGACAAATATTGTATGAGACCACTATTATAAAAACACAAGAAAATGTTGCTACACAGAAAGAGTCTTTGACGGTTACGAGGGAGTGGAGGTGCAGGGAGGGAAAAACACTAACTAGAAAAGAGACAAGTGGTAACTTTGTTGAAGGGTAAGACAGTAGACAATACTGGGGAAGTCAGTAAAATTTGACCAGGGCAAAGTCATATAAGCTTCACAGGGACATCCAAATGCCCTGAGAAACCAAGCTACTGTACTGGGAGCTGGAGACCATGGTCTCAGGGGGCATCTAACTCAATTGGCATTACATAGACTGTAAAGAAAATGTTCTACATCCGACCGTGGTGAGTAGCATCTGGGGTCTTAAAGTCTTCGAGTGGCCATCTACGATACATCAACTCATCCATCCTGGCTGGAGCAAAGGAGAGTGAAGAAAACCAAAGACACAAGGGAAGGGTTAGCCCAAAGGACTAATGGACCACAACTACCACAAACTCCACCAGACTGAGCTCAGAACACCTAGACGGTGCCCGGTTACCACTACTGACTACTCTGGCAGGGATCACAATAGAGTGTCCTAGACAGAGCAGGAGAAAAATGCAGAACAAAATTCAATTCACACACACTCACACACACACACAACACCAGGCTTGCTGGTCTGACAGAGACTGGAGAAACCTCAAGAGAATGCCCCCAGACACCCTTTTAACTCAGTACTGAAGTCACTCCTGAGGTTTACCATTCAGCCAACGTTTAGACAGGTCTATAGACCCAACAATAACACAAGTGAATAATGTGCTTCATAATTCAATCATGTATATGATATTAATGAGCACACCAGCCCAAAAGCAAAGATGAGAAGGCAGGGAGGGACAGAAAAACTGGACGAATGGAAACAGGGAACCTGGGGTGGAGAAGGGGAGAGTGTTGACACATAGTGGGGTTGGCAACCAATCTCACAAAACAATTTGTGTATTAACAGTTTAATAAGAAACTAATCTGCTCTATAAACTTTCACCTAAAGCAGGCATACACACAAAAGATACAACCTAATCTTGTAGATTGAGTCCTGCCTTATTAACATAACTGCCTCGAATCCTGCCTCATTAACATCATAGAGGTAGGATTTACAGCACATAGGAAAATCACATCAGATCACAAAATGCACAATCACACAATACTGAGACTCATGGCCTACCCAAGTTGACACACATTTTTGGGGGGACACAATTCAATCTATAACATTCCACCCTTTGGCTCCCAAAATTCATGCCCTTGCCACATGTAAAACACATCACACCATCATGTCATAGCAAAAGTCTTAAATCAACTCCAAGTCCAAAATTCAAAAATTTGTCTTCATCTGTGCAATCTAGAATACAAGTTATCTGCTTCAAAAGTACAATGGTGGAATAGCCACAAGCTAGATATTTTCCATTACAAATGGGAGAAATTGGAGGGAAATAAGGGGTAACAGGCACCAAGCAAGTCAGTAGAACACATTACATTAGCTCTCAAGCCTTGAAAATAATCCTCTGTTCTCTGAGACCTTTTAGGCAATGGCCCTGTCCTCCAGACTCTGGGTGTTGGCCACACTCTCTTGATTCTGGGTGGAGGCCTCTTGGCCCTAGGCTTCTGTTCTGCCTTCCAGCCCCACTGGAATGGCAACTCTGCTCCCTCAGCTTTGGGCAGCCCCATCTCCTAGTCCAACTGAGTGGTGACCCTACCCCCTCAGCTCCAACAGGCCCCATTCTTCTGCCCCTTGGGCATGGCAGCCCTGCCCCCTCAGCTTTGGGCAGCAGATCTGGCCCCATCCCTCTGGCCCTCTTGAAGGCAGACCCATACTCCAGAATCAAGTTGGTGAAGATCTGACTTTGAAACCTAGAAGGCTGTGGCCCCACCCTTTGAAACTCCAGAGACCATAGCTTTACCCTTTGAGATCCCAGAGGTCATGGCCCTTCCCTTTGAGACTGGGGCAGCTCTGCTTCCTGTGTTCCTTGTCTCTTCAACTTCTGCCCCCTGGTTCCTTATCCTCTTTGTCCCTTGGGCCTTGCCACCCAAGTCTACCCCGCTAGGGTAAGTGTTCCAAAGTTCTTTAGCTCTACTGACAAGTACCTGGAGGCACCCCACTCCACCAGTAAACCTCGGCTGGAAGACACTCAGTTCTCTTGCTCTGTGGGTCATCAAACCTAGCTCCACCAATAAGTGCAGGGAGGCACTACACTCTACCAGGAAGCCTCCTACCCAAAGATTGTCAGCTCTCTCACTCAGTGGGGTGGTTCCAGTGCCATCTCAAGCCAGTCTCCTGGTTCTGCTGCCGCCATTTCTCTGCTGCTGCTTTTCTCCATCTGCACTGTCTCCAGTGTTACAGCTCACCTCAATTCCTTCTGAGTCCTCACCAGAATTGTCTTTGATGTCCATAATTCCACCAACAGTCTCTTCAAGACAAATCTAGGCTTTTACTATTAGTCATTTTAGAACTCTTCCAGCTTCTACTCATTACTCAATTTGAAAACTGCTTCCACATTGTAGGTATCTGTCTCTCGCACCAAATTCTGTCTCAGTTATCTAGTGCTGCTGTAACAGAAATACCACTGAGAGACTCTAATTGAAGTTCATCCACCTGGGTGGTCAGAAGCAGACAACTGAAACAGAAGCAAACAGCTTTTCCCAAGACCATGGAACAAAACATCATGAAAATAAAAATTGAGGATGTTTTGGGGCTTTGTTTTTCTCTCTGGGCTACCTTCATGGTAATTGGTTTAGTATAAAAAGCAGGTATTATCACATGGTAATGCAACTATCAAGATAGTTTCTCTTTCCTTAGTATTTGTAGTCATTGAAGTAGATTTACTCTATAAATGGTAAGATAATTATTATTGTCCAGTTTCTCACCTTTATAATATAAGCATAGAAGTCCTTATATATCATTTTGCCTTTGCTATTGTAGCCACTTCTTCTGCTCTTCCTTCTGTTCACTGTTATATTATCTTTTATGCCAATAACCAAAGGAATCAACTTCCTTATTACTATTATTTGTGTGAGTTTTGCCCATATATACTATTTCTAGACCACCTTCCCTCATGAAACTCTTCTTAAAACATCTGCTTTTCATACTCGTAATCCTCACTGACGTGTGGTATGATAATGCTTTTATTGGACTAGCCTAGTTAGTAGCTAGCACTGGTAATCTGACTAATTGCTGGTTTTGCCATCAAATCCCCAGAACTGGACATGACCATTCTGACCCACCAGTCTTGTCAGTTTTTAATATAGTTTTATTCCCAAAACCACGGTGAATAGTAGAGCCATTACAAAAAGAGCCTTTCCTGTCAAACTATGGCATTCACCTAGCTCCCATACTCACCTTTAGTACCTTGCTTTTATCTCACTCATGCCTGAACACATCCTAAAATTACTTATGGCGATGGATGTCCTATTCCTTTTGAGAAGAACAGCCAATATTATACAACATTAATAAACCTCTGCAATGCAAACAAGCTAAAGGCCTCATCTTGTTCCTGTCTTCAAAGACAATCAGAATCAGGAGGATTGTCTATTTGCAATGATTCTCTTGCTGAAAATTAGCTTGAGATTAAAAATCAAACTATCCCTCTTCCTAATAATCAGACTGGAGCAGGAATCCTTTTTGCATCACCTGAGCATATATTTTTATGTGGAGGATTAGAATACTTAAGAGAAAACACCAATAGTAAACTCTTTACTTAGGCTTTACCTTGTTTAGATGGATGGAGCATGGATGGCCAATGTACATTAGGCTATTTAAGAGTTCCCCTAAATATTCACTCTTACTATGAAAGTCTCCACTGGACTGATAATCTAAAGTTTTTAGAAAAAAGGAAAACCAGATGGTTTAGAGACGACCAGCACCAACTGTCTTAGTTATCTAGTGCTGCTGTGACAGAAATATCACAAATGGATGGCTTTAACAAACAGAAATTTATTCTCTCACAGTCTAGGAAGCTAGATTCGAATTCAGGGTGCCATCTCCAGGGGAAACCTTTCTTTCTCTGTAGGCTCTGGGGGAAGGTCCTTGTCATCAAACTTCCGCTGGTCTAGGAGCTTCTCAGCACAAGGATCCTGGGTCTAAAGGACGTCGTGCTCCCTCCTGGTTCTTCATTCCTGGTGGTAGAAGGACCCTCTGTCTCTCTGCTTACTTTTCTCTTTTATATCTCAAAAGAGATTGACTCAAGATACAACCTAATCTTGTAGATTGAATCCTGTCTCATTAACATAACTGTCTCTAATCCTATCTCATTAACATCATAATAGTAAGATTTACAACTCATAGGAAAATTAGATCAGATCACAAAATGATGTGCAATCATACATGGGAATTGTGGCCTAGCGAAGTTGAAACACATGTTTAAGGGACACAGTTCAATCCATAACATCAACTAAGTATAAATTCTTTAAAGGAAAACCCTGGCCCAGGTTACTCCTTCTCAAGAGCATTTCTTCCTTGGTACGAAGCTGCTGACTTAGAACATGTGGTCTGGAATATATCTAACACTATGTAACAAATAGGTGAGGATATTGCTAATGGAATGGCAGCCCAACTGAAATCTTTAAACTCCCTTGCCAAAGTAGTACTAGATAATAGAATAATTCTTGATTTCCTGCTAGCATAGCAAGGAGGAGTTTGTGCCATTGCTAACACCTCCTGTTGCACATGAGTAAACACCTCAGGAGAGGCAGAACAAGATATTAAACTAATTCTCCAGAAGGCTACTTGGCTCCATAAACGTTCACCCTCAAACTCCCCTTTTCTAGATATTTTTGGCTGGCTATCCTCAGGCATTGGACCATGGATTAAGTCTATATTGTTAACCAGATTATAATACTCATTGTTATTGTAATAATTGTAGGAACTATTAAATGTATGAAACTTTTGACAAATATTGTTATCCTCCCAAGAAAAAAAACCTAAAAAATAATTTAATGTCTATGAGAAGAATAATGACAAAAGTACATTGACAGTACTTATATTTCAGATGGACTCGAGCCCACTCCTTGAGTAAGCCATCAGATGTCAGGTTATTCCTCTAATGTGGCCTGCCCTACACTAACCCTCAAGTAATAAAACCACAGAAGCAAGAGGCTAAAGCTATGGCATAGTGAAGATATCAAATAGTGCCCAGCTACCTTTTCACAATATTCCACTACTATTCATTGCTGCTATTCACGGTTTGGTATCATTTTTCTAGAATCCACAGTAAACACCCATGGAAGCATCAAGAGTCAATAAATCAAATGACCTATTACATTTGGACAAATCTTCTATAAAAGACCTCTTTAAAACGTTAAAAATCAAAGATGTCACTTTGAGGACTAAGGTGAGCCTGACCCAAGCCATGGTATTTTCAACCGCCCTATATGCATATGAAAGTTGGACAATGAATAATGAAGACTGAGGAAGAATTGATGTCTCTGTATTAGGGTGTTAGCAAAGAATATTGAATATACCATAAACCCAAAACCAAACCAAACCCACTGCTGTCAAGTTGATTCTAACTTATAGCACTTTAGAACTCTTCCAGCTTCTACCCATTACTCAGTTTGAAAACTGCTTCCACGTTGTAGGTTTCCAAGGCTGTAAATCTCTACAGAAGCAAACTGCCACATCTTTCTTCTATGGAGCCTCTGAACTTTCAGTTAACAGTCGATTGCTTTAACCACTGCACCACCAGGGCTCCTCTGAGTATACCATAGACTGCCAAAAGAAGAAAAAAGAGGAACAAATACGTCTTAGAAGAAGTACAGGCAGAATTCTCCTTAGAAGTGAGGATGGCACATAACTGGGTAGGCGTTTGTTCTGCTGTACACGGGGTCACTATAAGTCGGAGCTGACTCTACAGCACCTAACAACAATAACAACCTTTTCACACATATAGCATCCAAAATTTTAAAACCTTATTAAATAAGCAACCACCTAGAATAAACATATGCTCAAAGTCCATGCAGAAAAAACCCTTCTTTCAGAATAGTGATCAGTGAACTGATCAAAGAATGTCTCTCTAAATCCTTGATCAAAAGGAGGGAATGTGTAAGAAAATTTTTAAAAATTAAAGTACCTGATAAAATCTGAAATGGCTGGCTTGAGGTTTAGGTACAAATCCTTTGTTGCTATTTCTGTTTTCACGCTACCTACAGCCATCTTCTGTGCAGACCTAATCATGCTGGCTGTTTCTAAGGGAGGAGTGTCTGGTAATGCTTGCTCCCCTCCCCCATCACATACCCTTCTGATTACCACACTGAAATCAATCTAAAAAAGACACTTATATCTTTTTTAACCAATCACCTTATGAGCTCCCATTACAGGAGGTCCTGCATTACAAATTCCTGCCACAGGAAGTCCTGCCTAATAATTATCTACTGCCAATCAAGTAGTGTCTTTCTACGATCTAAGCCTGTAATTTACCAATCAAGTAATGTCTTTAGATGATCTAAGTTTGTAAATACCAATCAAGTAATGTACTTCATGTTCTTTGTTCCCTCCTTATAAAACGTCACTGCAGAATCACCATTTTGAAGTGTTGGATTTCACTGCATGGAATTCAGTCTCTTCCTGGCTCAAGCTTTCTCTTTACTTTCAATAAATATCTCAGTTTTACTTTAATCAGAGTATGGGTGGTTACTCTTAGACATAATTAATGAGCTCATCATCTTTATTATTATTGTGGTAAATATACGTATAAGTATACATGCATACATATATATATATATATACATATATAAAACAAAACATTTGCCACATCACCTTTTAACGGGCAAAGCTTCTGTGTGGGGTGATACAAAGTCATTAACTCCTACTCACTTCATTGGTTACTGTGGCAGCCTGAGTATTTCTGTGGTGGGTAACAGAGGGAATTCTAAAAGGAGAAACTTCAAAACGTATGAAGAAGTTGTCCCAGTATGCGTCCTCTGAAAGCAGAGTCTGCGATGAGGTCTTGGGTGCAGGTAGTTTATCTGGAGGTGGTTCCAGCAAACTGGAGTGAGGAAGCTGAACAATATGTTAGAGAAGGAAAAGCCATAAACAACTGGCTGCTGCTGTGAGCAACCAGGGCTCAGTCCTGCTGGGACCTGCTGAGGAACCATGCAGGATGCACCTCAGAATTTCTACACCTGAAGGACCTGAAGTGTCTTCCACTGATTGAGAATAGACCCTCCCCTAGGTGTTATTTCACCCCTTACATTACACCTCCCTGCACATGCACATACACCTTTCTAAACTGCACCTGTGCTCAGCTTTAGTGAGCCTAGGGCTTTGGAGAAGCCTAGAGGCAGAAAAGCAGACAGTTTTGTAGTGAGTGCTTGAGTTGGGCAATGGTCAGCATACGCAGAACCATCCACACAGTGCAAATGGAATCAGCAGTGTGCCAACAAGATGTAGAAAGAGGCACCAAGAGCTGCTGCTGCAGGGATAAAAACAACCTCTTCCCAGTTTACCTAGGCTGGGCTCAGGTCTCAGATAACATCTTAACTCTCTAATTCCTTTCTCTAACATGGGCTATATAAATAGGCTTGTACTGGTATGGTACAAGAAGAATAGCAATTAGAATCTGAAAACATATAAAAAACAAGTTAGAAAATGAGTAATTGTCCCAGATATGTTCTTTGCGTTTGAATGTGTTGGTAGAATCTAGAGCTGTGCCTAGAGTACACCATCAGCCTGTACCCCTCAGTCCTGTGGGCTGCACTCCAGTAATGAGGAGCTACTTTGTAATGACTGCATCCCACCCTCCGCTCACACTCTCATGCCTCTGCCTATATGGGGACTTTCATTCTTATTTGTCTGGTGCATTTGTACTCATCTGACCAGTCTTATTTTACAGGTCTCATTTTTCTTACCCTACGAGGCTCATATCAAATTTATTTTTTCTTAAGAGACTGTATAATGTTAGACATTCAGGCTTGAAGCCAGGTTCCAATCCTATCTTTACTGCCTACTAGCAGTGTAAACTAGCAACTCTGTCTCAGTCTTAGCATCCATAAAACAGGGGTGATAATACAATAGGACCTACCTCATGTGGTTGCTGTGAGAGTAAATGAATACGTTTATTTTTATAGCACAATAGTTCCCAGCACTGACACAAAACTATGAAAGTAATAGTTGTTGATGCGATTGCTCCTTGATTTTTTTCAGAAAAACTTAATCCTGCCTCCTGAATTCCCCATTATAGCCACTTCTGTCTTGGTGTCTAACTTACTGTATTGCAATTGCTTGCTTGTCTTTCTCTCTACAAGGCTGTTAGTTCCTTGAGTGAAGACTGTCCTTTCTTTTTCTTTTAATCTTCAGAACCTAACACAGTACTTCACATATAGTAGGTCTCCTGAAAATATTGTTTGAATGATTCAATGATTTCATAATACAAAGAGAATAAAGCCCGAATTTCTTAACACGACATTCAAACTCCTTCAGAATATGAGCGCAACATCAATTTTTAATCTCCGCCACCTCCTTCCCACTTTCACATCTTATATTTTATTGCATAAAGGGCCATGTGCTATGTACCTCTGTAATTTGCTCATGCTTTCCTACTCTCATATAAAATGTCCCAGAATGCCCTTCCCTCTTTCTCTGCTTGGTGAATTTCTTTACTCCCGAAGGCCTTCTTTGAATGTCAACTACTCTTTGAGGTCTTGCAGACTACTCCTCTCAGCCCTCCCACCAGAATACATTGATCTTTTTGATGTGTTCTCCTAGTTCTTTGTTCTTTAACACATTGCTTGTGAAAATAAATTGTGGTTGTTCACATGTGTGCCTTTCTTTCTCCCTGTTTTAGTGTGTCAGCTCCTTCTGGAATGAGAGTGTCTAGGCTGCTAGATATTCAATAAATATTTGTTGAAGGTTAATGCCTGTGACTTTGCTGCTTTGGATGATGTTTAGGTTTCTGTCGGCCACATCACTCAGAGTTCAGGAGGTTATTTCTCCTGAGCAAGCTAATCAAAGGCCTTCTATGACACTAACTAGGTGGTCTGGGCCTGGTGGAGCCACAGCTCATTAAACTTTATCCTTAGTATGCAGTGAGCTGTTTAATAAGCTAGGCTTTTCCATCAAATTTCTTTTGTTATTGTCCTTCTCTGTACTCTCCTCTCAAAATGCAGCTCAATGGATCTGAAATATACTTCTTAGCTTGTTGAGTGCTGAAAACCAACATGTTTTACATCCTATTTGAAGTTTTCCTTGACATGGCCCACCTTATTTTTATTTCTTGGAAGTTTTCATTATTCTTTTCATAGAAGAGGGGATGTTTAACAACATTTGCTAAGAAACTGTACGGTCTTGCAGGTAATTTTTTTTGTTTTGGTTTTCTGACTATATCCTAACACTACCTTATAAAAATAAATAGTTTAGTAGACTCAGATTGATATTAAAATGAGGATGTTTGTCTTTGTGTGTATACAAGTGCTGACTTAGAGTTGGGTTTGAGGTATGGGAGGAAGAGGAATAATGAATAGATGTTCCCTGATGAAGGACATTGAAATACCAAATGTGACAGCAAACTCCATTAGCTGCTTCTTCTATGCAGTCATCAAAGGGTGAGAAACCAGAACGCCCAATGGGAACCAACAACTTTGTCTTCTGAGTCTCTACCTCTCTTGACTTTTGTATATCCCCCTCCTTGAAACCTAAATTCTGCATCAAAGTGTTTTCAGGATTATTATCTTCTTCATTGGGCTTAGTCACATGAAGCCAAAGGAGAAACAGATAATCCTCTTCTACATTCTCTGAGGCCTAATTATTTCAGACACGTCTTAGATCTAATCACCAAAACTA
>NW_004444202.1:2342471-2345429 GCF_000243295.1 Trichechus manatus latirostris
TTTTAAGTATTTGATGCATCACAGTTTGGTCTGTGGGTCTAACACCACCTGGCCAACCTGACTCCCTACCAGGGAACATGGGTCAAACACAGTGACCAAAATACTTACAGTGCTTAGAATTCAGTGTCCACTGAGTACTAGGTGGATTATCAGAAAAGAAATCTCTGGGATCCTTAGACAACAATGTATGGATTGATTTAGAATGCCTCATAGAGCCATGCTACATGTAGCCGAAATGGACCTCAAGAAAAAAGGGCAGAAAGCATATGAGAAAAATCCCTAGTCTTGTAGTCAAGACACAAAGATTCAATTTCTAAAACTATCAAATGCAGGTAATGATACCAATGAAATAATAAGTATGAAAGTTCTTTGTGAACCCTAAATGTCGGTCAAGTACAAGACATACTGAAAAACCCAGGCCATTCCTGTGATGTTTTCCCAAGTGGAAAATCAGGGCATTGGACCAGATTATACCAGATCCTTTCCAGCACTGTACGTCTAAGAGATCTTCCAGTCCTGTTCCTTCACACAAAGACGGTACAGGTAGTCCTCAACTTATAACATATTAAAGTTACCACGAATGACGAACTGCACTTACAACCATCCACTTTTTGTTTTGTTTTTCGTACATCTTCTCTTTAGTAACATGTACTACACACAATGTTGCAATTCATAATTTGCTGATGTTATCATTCTCAGATGTTCACTCACAGATGTTCAATTTTATGATTTATTGTTCAAAACATTGCTGTATAGATTCAGCTTTCTAAACTAAATCAGGGGCTTCAGTTGCTTGAAAACATGAACCCAAAAGCTGATCACTTTGCTAAAGTTGATAGGCAGATTTGGGAAGCAGTGAGATATTACAATGAACTATATCTAGGAAAAAACAAAAGGATAATACAGACAACGCTCACTAATTTTCTTACTAGAAACACCATCCTCATTCCCAGGGAGAATCCAGATGATCCAGAACCTTCCACTAGTGGAGTTATTACTACAACTGACAAAATGCCAATGTCATCCAACTCATCTTCATCATTGGAATAAATTTTTATGATTTCTGTATTTGTTAATGTCTATATGTATGTATTAAAATATATCTGTAAGTTTATTTGTAATGTTTCCAAACACAAAGACAAATAAAGATCAGATTTATAAACAGACTGATAATAAAAGGCAAAAATAATGAAAACTGAAAGAAAAAAAGAGGTATTCCACTTACATTAGAATCAACTTACAAATGAGTCATTGGAATGGAACCCTGTCATAAACCGGAGACTACCTGTATTAAGGTTATTCCTTCTCATCCTTTGAAGCATTCACAGATGTAAACACTGGGGCACAAAGAGCTTACATGATCTTCTCAAGTTCGCTGACCAGAAGTGAGGGACCTGCGATATGTATTTACTGCTCTGCTCCTGTATCAGACCACACCCCTTCTCAGATCTGCTGTGCCCCACCTGCCCTCTGCCTGGCCCCACCTGTACTCCCAGGCCTCCAACATCTGCCTTGTTGTTCTCATCCTAAAGTCCTGCATGGCCTGCACAGTAGCTCTTGTTGTTCTCATCCTAAAGTCCTGTTGTTGCCTCATCTTCTGATGTCATGATGGTTTCAGGCCCTCCTGGAAAGTAAGGGCCAGGCCAAGGAGTCTCCATTGCACCTACTGGAGTGGGAACCACAGCAGATCCAGGACCCAAGTGTGTCTTGCCCAGACTGGTGGAGATGCTGCTCTCTAGCTGCTCCTGAAGGGGCTGAGTCACCTGACCCAGAAGCACCGAAGAGTTAAGTCCTCATGGGGCAAATCTCGAGCATGGAAAAACCTGCCCATAAAATGTTTGCTCTCTCTCCCCCCTTGACACAGTGGCTTTGAACAGCTTCTGCGGCTGTGTCCAATGTGATGGAACAGTCAACTGTGTTTTCTTGAGAAGCTATGACCAATGTGGTAATCTACCACCTTGTATTTGCTTCCCTTCCTCTTGCTCTTTTTCCCTCATTCTTACTTCCCTGAAGTTGAATTCCCAAAAAAGCGTTGGTAAACTAGCTTTGCCTCAGTCTGCTTTCTAGGGATCCTGGGCTAAAACAGCTTCCTGGTGTAGACTTTTCACCACCCTGCACCTCATTTCTGACAACGGCACAGCAATATTTCTAAGCATTTTCCTGTAAAGAAAGTTTTTTATTACCAACCTTGTTTTCTCATTATAAATATGCATATTTTCGTTAGGAAAGTATTTGGTGGCAAAATATAAAAAAAATCACACCAATGAATTCAACTAATAATCATTAAGTTAAAAAATACTATGATATTTTGCAATAAAATGATAGAACTCAAAACAAATTGCAAAACTTGCATGTTTGGCATGCTCCTCGGAGTGGCAATTTCGCTGAATGAAGCATGCCAGAAAAACACGTTAGGTAGTGTCCAAAAGATTCCCACTCCAGGTATTTTACATTTTGGAACATGCAACCTTTTGGTTATTCACATTCTGTTTCTTAGCCCTTTTGAAGAAGCCACAATGCTTCTCAAAGTAAAAAACGGAGGACAGAAGATGAGGCAATGGCAGCAGCATCCAGGGATCTAGGCATGTGGGAAGGATGCGAACTGCTGCTGTGGGGCCATGAAAATCTCAATGTGCACCAAGGAGCAGATTTCTTGGCTCATGTAGTAGAGTAAACAGAATTAGAGGGAGGCATAAAAACTCTGGATAAGAAATGATCAAGTAGCAGGTTGTTGGTGTTAGGGACTATTTCTGGTAGTGGGACTCAGCAAGTGTTAGGACCAAGGAGTTTTTTCAAGCAGAATTCAACTGAAAGCAGAGAATCTATCCTTGGGTAATACACAGTTTCTGTTAATGTTATGCTGAGAGTAATTTACTGGAGACAAAAGCAATTAAGCTTGAGATTTTCAGGGATTTATGTAATAACTTGTAGAGTCTTGAATAGCTAAAACTATACAAA
>NW_004444202.1:2345529-2349710 GCF_000243295.1 Trichechus manatus latirostris
AGTGGATGGCTTTAACAAAAAGAAATTTATTCTCTCACAGTCTAGGAGCTAGAAGTCTGAATTCAGGTTGCCAGCTCCTGGGGAAGGCTTTCTCTCTGTTGGTTCTGGAGGAAGGTCCTTGTCATCAATCTTCCCATGGTCTAGCAGCTTCTCAGTGCAGGGACCCTGGGTCCAAAGGATGTGCTCCCCTCCTGGTTCTTCATTCTTGGTAGCATGATGTCCCTCTCCTCTCTCCTGGCCTTTCTCTTTTATATCTCAAAAGAGATTCTCTCAACATACAAACTAATCCTTCAGATTGAGTCCTGCCTCATTAATATAACTGCCTCTATTCCTGCCTCATTTATATTATAGAGGTAGGATTTTCAACATATAGGGCACATTTCAATACATACAAGGCCCAGTACAGGTGCTTCTCCATGGTGAGTAGAAAGCTGTGAAAGACAAACTCATGAACACTGAGGAAAGTCTGCACAGAACTATGAGACCCTGTTTCCTTTGTTACACCCAAGCAAGTGTTTCAGCGACAGACATTACCAGACCCACTTGATAAAACGTTTATGGCTTTTATTTGGAAGTAAGGGTATATGTAAAATGTAAAATACAATATTTGAGCTATAGATACTTTATTCCTTAAGGTTATTTTGTTGTTGTTATTGTTAGTTGTCATTGAGTTGATTCCGGCTCATGGTGACCCCATGCTTGCAAACTAGAACTGCTCCATAAGGTTTTCAAGGCTACGACCTTTCAGAAGTAGATCACCAGGCCTGTCTTCCAAGGTGCCTCTGGGTAGGTTCAAACTGTTAACCTTCTGGCTAATAGTTGAGCACTTAATGGTTTGTGCCACAAAGAGACCCCTTAAGATTATTTTAGTTGTTTTCATTTCTCAATTAGCCCATTTGGTCCGTTTTATAGAATTCCTAGGAAAAGATCTCTACAGTACACTCTGAATGATGGTTGTCTGACACAGGAGGACACAAGTGACAATTATACCGACTCTATTCTGAACTGAGGTTCAAAGGTAGAGCCTCTGGCTTAGAGTGGCGTGGGTGGAGGGTGTTGGAAAGGGGCTGGTCAGCAAAGACTAAGAATGCTGCTTCCCTCTACAAAGTCAGGCAAGAGGTCTAATAGTCATGACAAAGTTTCTTCTAAAACTCATGGCTGGAGCTAATGAGGAAGAGGGAAAAAGTATTCAGTACCCAAAGGTAGGTCAGATAGCCCAAGGTATATAGACCTGCTAAGTAGATTGCCAAGTGAGAAAACTGTCAGAATGAACCAATCAGAATTATGTAAGTCACTGAGTACCTTCTTTGTAAATTTATAATCCATAAGATGCTACATAGGAGAAAGCTGACACCGTCGATCAGGATGGTGGCAGTTTGCAGTGGTAAGGGTGTCCCATTATACGTAATCTATGATTTTCTGACAGCTTACCTTTTACCATCTTTGTTGATCTATCTTTATTCTTTAAAGAACACCTGGTGTGGAGTCTGACCCTCAGAATGGCTCTTCAGTAAGTAGCATCCCTTATAGAATGGTGCTCAAATAAGGTGGCTCCTGATTCACCCGTTGTAAAAGAGCACATCTGACCATTGGAATCCATGTGTCCTTCAAGCCTTACGTGTGAAGGTTTGGGATGATGAAGCAAACCTCTATTCTTTTGATGGTGCTGTCAATCGGGAAAGTAGGTTTCCACAGTAGGCCTTCTCTGGAGAGCCGGAGCCCACCCCAGAGGAAGAGGCTCACTCAGCGGCCATGCCCGAGCTGACTCCCATAGAAGACTGCTCATGAGGCTTTTCATACGGTGGGATAAGAGCTGTGGGAGAAGGAGCAGAAATCCAGGACCAGGAATTCAGGGGCAGAGTCAGAGCTGGGGAAAGAAGCAGGGCCTGGCTGGCTGTGGAGCAACAGCTACCCTGGAACTCTAATGCCTTGGGGAAAGTCAGAGCGAGGGTGAGGGGCCTCACCAGCTCCCATTAGTGGGAGCACAGGTCTGCATGAGCCTTGTCTGAAGCGGGGACGCTTGGCCAGAGCATGTGCCTGGGGGCTACACAGTGTATGGCATCCTGGCCACCCTCTGCCCAAAAAGACAAATCCTGAAGTCATCAACAATCCATCTCCATAATGTGCTTGCTTACAAAGGTGGGACCAAATGTCACCGAATAATAGCACACGTCTAATAAAAAAGGGGGTAGTATAAAATTGCAAACAGAAATGCTTCACTCCCTACTTCATTGACTTAGACAATGTTCATTTTTAGACCAAAAGCTGGGAACATTTTGACAGATAAATTAATCTTCAACATTTCCTATGTGTTCCTAATAAGATTTCTGCTCTTCTATCCATTATGTAAAATGCAATACTTCTCCTTTGCCACACAAGTGCTTTCAGAAGACGACAGGGGCCTGGCAGTGCATACATTCATGAATTACCTTTCCACTAGGTGATCCTGGGGCAAATTTCTGTCTGCCCTCCTTAGCTGAGCTTGGATAGAATTTATATCACGTATAGAATTTGTATCACTTCCTCCATTTTTCCCTTCAATTATTAGGTTCTGTAGACATGGTTGCTGTGAGTTGGAATCGACTGAACGGCAATGGGTTTGGGTTTTTTTTTTATAGATATGATCATTCAAATTAATAAGCATCACAGCCCCAAATGGACCAGAGTATCTCCCAAAATCAGGAATTTCTAGGGATTAAGGATAGGAGGGTAAAGAGATTTCTTAATGTAAATTTATTATGTCCCTGTTTGAGTAAGAAGTCCTTGGGTGGTGCAAATGGTTTGCATGTGACTACTAACTTAAGATTGGAGAATTGAACCAAACCAATGGCACCATAGAAGAAAGGCCTGAAGATCTGTTTCCATAAAGATTACAGCCAGGAAGACCCTACAGAGCTCAGTTCTACTCTGTAACATGTGGGGTTGCCACGAGTCAGAATCAACTCAATGGGAACAGGTTTGAGGTTTGGTTTTTTTGATTTGAATGAAATACCAAAAACAATGGTGACAACAGCGTAGACTATTTGATTTATATGATTTTATAGGCCTTCCACAAGGTAACGTTTCTTCTCTAACAATTTAGATAATTCTTTGAAAGCAGACGAGAAATTTAGGAGTATAAAGGAAATGTTGTAAGCAATTCTTTTTCTAAGGAGAGAATGGCAAAAGGAAAATGGAAACACAGCATTACAGAATCATAATCCTGGAAATGAATTTCAATGTAGTGACCTTGTCTTGATCAAAGATTCACTAATATAGAAACAGATGGAAACTTTACTGGGACCGTATGTTGGTGATCAACACACAGGCTGGTGACTTCCACGTCTGTGACTCCTGAACACCAGAAACGCATATTTAACTGCCTATTAGACAGTCCCATAGGGAGCAACCATGGGCTTGTCAGCTGTGCACGCTGAGAGAGAGCTCACCGTGACCCTGCACTTACACCCTCATTCACTCAAGATAGAAACAAGGAGCCACTCTTGATTTCTTTGCATCCACTCCAAATGTTGCATTTGGACACCAAGTTCTATCTACCTGGCACAGTTTATTTCTTCACAAGCACATCTCCAGCCTTGGAAAACCAGAGAGCCATTCAGTAAGAGAGACACTGCAGGATGTGGGTTGTATCCTTTGAATTCGGTCTTGAGCTGCCTTTAACTTGTTGGTTCCTAGTCTTTTTTCAGACCTTCCCATCTCCAATCTTCCCCTCAGCAAGGCTAAAGCCCCATTTGTTTTGTCTTCAAGCTCTCAGTCTTCTTACTTCATTCTATTTAGAATTTATCCTTCCCCAGAAAGAGTTGTCATGGACTGGCAACTGGTAATAGAATTTTCTTTAGCTTGGTCCACAGAAAAACCCCTTGTTTTATGCCTTCATGAGCACACATTTCCCAGGAACTTAGGCCTAGAAATCTGGGCCATCGTTGTCATTTTTCCCTGTCCTTATCCCTTGTGGTTCACCAGGTACACGCAGTGAGTCCTCAGAAAGTGTTTAATAAACAAACAAATGATCAAGAATGCTAATGAACCAGGCAGAAAAATTTTTAATTTTAGATAACAACCCATTCTTTAATTCATCATTGCTAAATTTGGTTGTGTATGCCAAGAAATTTGGAAGACTACTACCTGGCCAACTGAGTGGAAGAGAGTCACATTTGTGCCCATCCAAAGAAAGATGATCT
>NW_004444202.1:2351109-2352416 GCF_000243295.1 Trichechus manatus latirostris
ATCAACAGAGCTGCCTCATCCACGGAGCTGCCTTGTCCATAGAGTTTCCTTATCCATAGAGTTTCCTGCATCCACAGAGCTGCCTGCAATCACCGGGGTTTTGCCAGATAACGTAAACGGTAAGTGCTTTGAGATGTAGTATTGATAAGTCATTTCCAGCAAGTCTCTTTTCGTTTTTCCATGGGCAGTATCTGAAGCATAAACAGCATGTCCTTCACTAACCCTTTCAACAACATAAATATACATGCTTGGTCATCTGAAAATTTTACTTGTCATATTATATTCTAATAAGCAGTTCTTTAACATGCCTACCTTGGCTTCAGATCCCATAAAAGAAAACAGTGGATATGGTTTCAATATATATTCAAGCGGGCTTGTCTTAAGACAATTTTAGGTGGTGGAATCAATAGAATACCCCCTCCAAAAAAATTACCTTCCCTTAGTCACAATTATGTTTTTCCTTGGCAAATTCTGTATTTTTTGTACAAACTGTTTTTGAAGACCTTGTCATGTTACCCAGTGATGCCCATAGGAAGTTCTACTCTCAAGGTTTCTTTTAGAATCTGTGGCCAATGAAGTAATATTCTCCCTTGCCATTTCCTTTTCGTTTTCACTGCCAGAAGCTCAGAGTCAAATTTGATTAAATCATAGCAACCATTATGAAACCACTACAGTAACCTTTATGAAAAACACATTTCTTTGGACCTAGTTATCGATTTCTTTCTATTAACCTTCTTATATATGTTCTTGTTTTAATATGGCTCATTTTTTTTTCAAAGAGGCAGAATATACATTTCAAAATAAATTACTCAAAGGACTTCATTTGAATAGATTCGGGTCTACAACTCGACTCCATGGCATTGTTCCACTGAGATGGAATTAGACCCTGGGATTGTCATCCCATGATACATCCAACCTTTATTAGTACCAAACCTCCCCCGTAATTACAGGGCTCAATTACCTACCATTTCAAGTCTTATTTTGGGAGCTGGAACCACTTAGGAGCCAAATTTTTCATTTTGGGCAAGACCCCAGGAAATAAGATCATTAGCATTAAAATGTTTTAAATTAAATTGCCATATTAAAACTACCCATAACAAGTACAGCAAAAAAAAAAAAAAGTCCAAGAAATGAGCTAGTTATTAGGCTACTTTTTTCCTTTACTCCTAATTATTTCGACAAATTGCTAAATCCTTAGAAATCCCCACCCGAGTGGCCTCGTCACTAAGCATCATCCAGTAAAGTAAAAAAGTTCAAGTCTTTACAGAAAAGAGAAACTGTGTGGTTAGAACAACTTATCCCTAGTT
>NW_004444202.1:2356836-2358674 GCF_000243295.1 Trichechus manatus latirostris
ATGGAGCACAGTTCTAACCTACAACACATGGGGCCTCCATGAGTTAGAATCAACTCTATGGCAACTGTTTTTTTGGGGGAGGTTCTGTTGTGTTTAAAGCAGGTGGCCGCCGTGTGGTTCCTGCCAATTGTTGCCATGAAGGAATTTGGTCCCTGGGTTGTAAGAGCTCCCACTTGTTTTAAGAGATGCAGAAATCCACATTTTTAAGGAAAATATTTTTTATTTGTAAATCTTGGCAACTAATTCAAATAGTTTTAATCCTCCCAGCAGACCATTCAGAACACATCTGAAGGCTGGACTTAGCTGTTAGATTACCATTTTGCAGCCTGTTTTAACTTTTCTGTCCTAATCAGTCAAGACAAGGATTAAGAAGAAACCAAAGCATTGAACCCCATCCCTTTACACAGAGAAAAGGTGAAGAGTATCTCTGCTTTCTTAAAGGCCTTGTACTGGGAGCTCTAAGGGCATTAATCTCTACTAAGACAATTAAGACTCAGAACTCTACACGTTAACCCTTCTGTTTTTTTCTTGCAAGTGTCACAAAGATATATGTGAACAAGTCAAAGTCCCTTTTTCATGGTCAGAAAGGAAAGAGATGGCTGGATCAAATTTGATACTATTCAGTAGGAAGCTGGTTTGTATATGTATATGACTTTCATTCTGTTGTATAGGGTCACTATGAGACAGCAACTAACAGCAACAACAAATCTACCCCCATATTTAGCTCTTATCAGTGAAGATTGTCTAGAATGACTTCTTCAAGGCAACTCCATCTGAAGTGGCATATGCTTTCAGCCAGACTAGCAAGGGTGCTTGATAGAACAACATCATTTTGTAGTGTTTTTTTATAAAATCATTTTTTAAGAGGTGATAAAGAATGGGAAGGGAGTAGGATGGGGAAAGAAAGGAGCAAGGTCACAAGTACAGTGAAAAACATTGCTACAAATAAAACTAGTAGGAGTAGAAATGAAAATGGAAGCAGTGAACACACACTATTTGGATTATCCAACAGTGATCTGGATTGGTCTACAGTGGAGTGAGTCTACTTCCCTCAGTAGTGAAGCCAAATTCCAACAACCATCCTTAAGGCAGAGGAAGCCAGGAATCCCTTACTGAGTACAAGGTGGATAGATGACTTTAACGATCCCTTACAACACTGCAGTTCTGGGACCACCTAGAGAGAATTTTCAGAGAGAAAGATTAAGTTACTATACAAAGCAAGTCGCAAATTAAGGGCATAAAAAATTCTCAAATAAATAGACTTTTAAGAGAAAGGATGCAAATTAAGAAAGGGCTATCAGCAGATAGGAATTAATAGGAATATGAGATTTGTTGTTGCTGTTATGTGCTGTTGGGTAAGTTCAGACTCATAGCGACCCTGCCTACAACAGAATGAAATACTACTGAGTCCTGCACCATCCTCGCAATCATTGCTATGTTTGAGCCCATTGTTGCAGCCACTGTGTCAATCCATCTTGTCAAGGGTATTCCCTCTTTTTCACTGACCCTCTGCCTTACCAAGCATGATGTCCCTCTCTGCAGACTGGTTTCTCCTGATAACATGTTCAAAGTACGTGAGATGAAGTCTCGCCATCCTTGCTTCCAAGGAGCATTCTTGCTGTACTTATCACAACACAGACTCAATCACTCTTCTGGCAATCCATGATATATTCAATATTCTTCACCAACACTGCACTTCAAAGGCATCAATTCATCTTCGGTCTTTCTTATTCATTGCTCAACTTCACAAGCATATGAGGCGACTGAAAATACCACAGCTTGGGTCAGGTACACCTTAGTCCTCAAAGTGACATCTTTGCATTTTAACACTTCAAAGA
>NW_004444202.1:2361974-2363742 GCF_000243295.1 Trichechus manatus latirostris
TGGATCCTGGTTGAAAGCAGAGAATACCAGAAAGATGCTTACCTTTTGCAAGCAGGCATTTGACTGCATCACAACAAATTATGGATAACATTTCAAAGAACAGGAATTCTAGAACACTTAATTGTGCTCATGAGGAACTTACACATAGATCAAGAGGCAATTGTTCAAACAGAACAAGGGGATACTCCCTTGTTTAAAATCAGGAAAAGTGTGTGTCAGGGTTGTATCATTTCATCATACTTATTCAATCTGTATGCTGAGCAAATACTCCGAGAAGCTGGACTATATGAAGCAGAATGTGGCATCGGTATTGGAGGAAGATTTTTAATAACTTGCATTATGCAGATGACACAACCTTTTTATGTTAATGAGGCAGTATAGCGTAGGGTGTACAATCCTTCATTTGATTTCTTGACAGCTGCTTCCATGGGTGTTGATTGTGGATCCAAATAAAATTAAATCTTTGACAACTTCAGTCTTTTCTCTGTTTATCATGATGTTGCTTATTGGTCCAGTTGTAGTTTTCTTTATGTTGAGGTGTAACCATACTGAAGTCTTTAGTCTTTGATCTTCATCAGTAAGTGCTTCAAGTCCTCTTCACTTTCAGTAAGCAAGGTTGTGGCATCTGCATAATGCAGGTTGTTAACGAGTCTTCCTCTAACACTGATGCCCCGTTGTTTAGGATAGTTCTTGAAATATTTTTTTTGATCATGAACGTGACACCATTCCTCTTCAATTTGTCATTCCCAGCATAGTAGCTCATATGATTGTCTGATTCCAAAATAGCCAATACCAGTCCGTTTCAGCTCACTGATGCCTGAGATACCGATCTGTATGCATTCCATTGCATTTTTGATGACTTCCTTTTTCCTAAGTTCATACTTTGTACATCTCACATTCTGATTATTATTGGATGTTTGCAGCTGTTTCTTCTCATTTTGAGTCATACCATGTCAGTAAAGGAAGGTCCTGAAAGCTTGACTCCATCTACATCATTAAGGTCACCTTTACTTTGAGGAGGCAGCTCTTCCCCAGTCATCTTTTGAGTGCTTCCAGCCTGAGATGCTCAACTTCCAACACTGTATCAGATAGTGTTCTGCTGCTATTCACAAAATTTTCACCGGCCAATTTTTTCAGAAGTATATCACCAAGCCTTTCTTCCTAGACTATCTTATTCTGGAAGCTCAGCTGAAAACTGTCCACCACAGGTGCCTCTGCTGGTATTTGAAATACCGGCGGCATAGCTTTCAGCATCATAGCAACGCGTAAGCCATCACAGGAGGAAAAACTGACAGATGCATGGTGTAACTTGACAATAGAGGAAACCAAATGCTGGAAAGTCATACAAGGAAAAGAAAAAAAAGTGATGTGTATGTGCATGCATGTCCGTGTGTGTGTGTGTGTCTGTGTGTGTGTGTCTGTGTATGTGTGTGTGAGAGAGAGAGAGAGAGGACCATTGCCTCTGGAATCCACGCTATATTCAAGACTCCACTGGAGGTCGGACGTTTGTGCCCTTTCCAGTCATATCTCCTGGTGCTGGGAAGGCACATCTGATCTGCCTACAGATTATTCAGAGATCAGGTTTCCAGGCTAAGGCACACAGAAACAGATGCAGTATTATTTGAAAGGGTTTGCTGAACGTTATTTCAGCTTTACTCATTTACTAGCACTTCCTTTTAAATATTATTTATCATAAACAGGTTTTCCACATTTCTTATGTGCCATGGAGAGGTTTCATTCTGTAAATTTCTTCCCCATACTATAGCTC
>NW_004444202.1:2364725-2366422 GCF_000243295.1 Trichechus manatus latirostris
CCAAAGTAAGTTAGTTGAAGACTCATCCTCACTTCTAAGGAACATTCTGGTTGTATTTCTTCTAAGACTAATCTGTTTGCTCTTCTGGAAGCCCATGGTATTATTCAATATTCTTTGCCAACACCACAATTCAAAGGCATCTATTCTTCCTCAGACTTCCTTATTGATTGTCCAACTCTCACATGTACATGAGGAGACTGAAAATACCATGGCTTGGGTTAGATGCACATTAGCCCACTGAGTGACATCTTTGCTTTTTAACACTTTAAAGCGGTCTTCTGCAGCAAATGTGACCAATGCAATACGTCATTTGATTTCTGCAGTGCTGCTTCCATGGACACTGATGAACTAAGGAACACAGAGGAACTAACAAAAAACACCAGTAGAACCAACCAAGTTGACTGTTTCTCTCCTGCTCTCTCTTTAGTAGGCATGTTGCTTATGTCCACCTCTGTACCAGGTCCTATTTCCAGCTTACATAAGGAAACACAAGCAAAGGTACAAATGAGATAGGATCTTGCCCATTTGTTATAAAATGAAACGAGGAGTTTTGTGAATTCCCTTTGGAGAAGTAAAAAAATACACAACAGTGAAATTCTCACTTTATAGGAAAGTTCTCCTATGAATTCTTCCTAAAAACAAACACTAGAAAAGAAAACTTAGAAGCACTTGCCAAGAATGAGAAGACCTGAGATCTTATCATTTTTCTTCACTAAGGTATTTGATTCTGGAATGCTTGAACTGCATTTGGTGTTGGTTTCTGGCTTATGTTTAACCTTCGGGTGTGTTAAGCGAAGAATGTTGGCTAATCATGCTTAGCCTAATAAAATCTGGCAGCTAAAAAATGTTGACACTATTTTGGAGCCATCAATTCCCTGAATAAAGATGTCGTATAAATTCAAGTAATTGTTGCAATATCTATTTTTAATTATCATTGCTAATATTCAGTAACATAAATTGTGACGGTAAGAGCCTTGCATGATGCTTATATTCGCTTAACTCAGAAATATTTTGTTATGCTCATAGTGTCAATTGAGGGTAAATTCTTGAGGATGTTTGAAAAGTCTTTGAACACTTAATAATTTAGAAGTTGGGGCTAAATAGTACTTCTTGGTATTATAGGCATTTCCAAAATTCTTGCAAATGGATATTGAACGCCAACTTCACGGTTCTAGCAAGGCAACCTGGCTACTCATCTACCTTTAACCAAAGTGTAAGTTTCCTAGTCTAGGAAAGTTTTACTCTTTAGAGGAGCATACTGCTATGAGGGAGAAACGGTACCACTGCCTGACAGGCCAACCCTGGCCTGACAAAACCAATCTTGGCCATTCATAGGTAGTGGATGTCACAACCCAGTCACCCTCCGTCTGCTGAAGAGGAAAATTATGGTCAAGACCCATGGAAGTTTGATGAAAATTGATTTCAAAGGAAGTTTGCCTGCTATTTCATTCATTCATGCACTCATCCATTCTTTTATGCCTTCATTCATGAGATGTTTATTGACGTCCACTATATATGTTGACAATCCGCTAAGTGCATAATATGAAAAGTGAGGAGAAGAAAATGAAAAAGAAGGGGGAGAATAAGGATAAGAATGGTAGCAGACAACTGAATTATCGAGCATTTGTTAGATGCCAGTTACTATGGTAGGGGAGAGAGCCCTGTAAGCGTGGGAGGTTTTGTCCTAATACAGGCTG
>NW_004444202.1:2367238-2368343 GCF_000243295.1 Trichechus manatus latirostris
GGTAACACATTATTATGGTAAAGAGCATGGTCTTTGTAAACTACCAGGACTCAAATTCTGGATTGTCACCTACTAGCTCGGGAAAGATAACCTACCTCTGCCCTAATTTTCTATAGGGTTGTTATAAAGGTTAGATGTATTAATATATGTAAAACTGTCAGAATAGTACATAGCACATAGTATGCACTACAAAGTGTTTTTTAGTATTGCAAAGCCTACGCTCATGACAATCATTTTCCTGACCTCATGGAGCTTAGAGTCTAGCAGAGAAGGAGACCAGTGAGCCGACCATTACAACGCAGTGTGCTAAAGGCTAAGCAGGAGAAATGCAGGGCATCATGGGACTGTGTAGGTGATATCCTGAACTCAGACTTGGAGGTTCAGCAAATGCTTCCTAGAGGAAGTGGCTTCTAAGTGGAAAGGCCTGAAGAATGAGGAAGAGAGAGCTAGTCAAGTGGAGGCTAATTGTTCCTGAGAAACATACCTAAAAAAAAATTAAGGAATTAAGTTAAGTCTTTAATGTTTTCCTGACTACCGAAGCAGGAAATAGCACACTTGACAAATACAACATAAATAATATCTACAAATATATGCTAATTGAATCTGCAATTAACATTTCAAATATTAAGAATTTTAAAAGTTTGATAACTCGGTGCCTGGCTGCCATTACTGAACATCTTTGATCAAAAGGGAGAAAATGTAGAACAGAATTTCAAATTCTCATGGATTCCAGGCTTTCTGGAGCCATGGAGGCTGGACAAACCACGAAAACTATTGCCCTGATATAATCTTTAAACCTTAAACCAAAAATATCCCCTGAAGCCTTCTTAAAACCAAACAATAGTTAAGTTTAACTAGTAAAAAATGTCTGCCTTGAGCATTACGTTCTTTTAAAAACTATCTATATGGGATCAAACTGACAATAGCAACTTGAAAGATTAGATAGGAACCTTAGGGTGCAGTGAGTTTATGTTAATGGGGAGGAACAACTCAGAAAAGGAGGGTGAGATGTTGCACAACTCAAAGAATGTGATCAGTGTAACAGATTTATACATGTAGAAACTGTTGAATTGGTGTGTGTTTTGCTGTGTATATTCTCAACAAC
>NW_004444202.1:2370268-2371401 GCF_000243295.1 Trichechus manatus latirostris
AAAAGGAAAGGTTTGTCTGCAAAGTTGAGACACTGAACAGTCTATGCTTGCGTGTTTAGAAAACAAACTCATTCAAATCTTTCTTTTAGCAGAAACTGATAACACACTAACAAAAACCATAGTACAGTTTAGAGAGTTATATTTTAAAAACCAGTTACATCCTACTTGACCAATTTTTCTCTGTACGAAAACCCAGAAAATTCTCACCATATAAACATGAATATGCCCCAGGCCAATATGTACGGTGATTTTAGCTACTTTTCACTTGCAAGGCACAGTGCACCAAAGTTGTATTCTCCACGTTTCCACCCTATTAATTCATAAAAATGCAAGCAATGAGGATAAAGCCAGGGTAATCGACAAGGGCAAGTAATTGGACGATATTCCTCTGAACACCCTTAGGAGTGCTGTCTATAAAGCTGGCCTGGCTCTTATCATCTACTTCATAATCAGCTCTCAGAAGAGTCTTCTCATAAGCTCAGGATCAGCTGTCCAGCAGGGTGAGAGTGAGGGGTCAGGTAGCCCAAACCGTCCACCCTGCATCGGGACCATGGCTGAGCCCATCCAAGGAGTTGGGCTGGACAGCGTGTGCTTGGGGAGCAAATGATCAGTCTCATTGAGACGTCTATGATTGTACTTTGTAACTGGCCCTACTGCCCTGAGAGTGCCCTGAGCCTAGGCTGAACAGCCCCAGACTTTAATTTTCTACTTGGGATGCCTGCTTTTATAAGTTTGCCGTTTCCCTGTGGCTGTTGAAATGTCAACAGTCACTACCTGGTGCTGTTTTCAGTTTGACTTTTAAGAGTTCTTTCTGAATTTGAGGTTCTTAATCTGGTGTGTACAGGATTTGTGTGCTCATAAGTGTGCGTCAGGGTTGTATCCTTTCACCAGACTTACTCAATCTGTATGCTGAGCAAATAATCCAAGAAGCTGGACTACATGAAGAAAAACGGGGCATTGGGATTGGAGGGAGGCTCAGTAACAACCTGCGATATGCAGATGACACAACCTTACTTGCTGTAAGTGAAGAGGACTTGAAGCACTTAGTGATGAAGATCAAAGACTACAGCCTTCAGTATGGATTACACCTCAACATAAAGAAAACAAAAATCCTCACAACTGGACCAATAAGC
>NW_004444202.1:2371792-2372835 GCF_000243295.1 Trichechus manatus latirostris
AATATTGAATACACCACGGACTGCCAGAAGAACGAACAAACTTATTTTGGAAGAAGTACAACCAGAATGCTCCTTAGAAGCAAGGATGGCAAGACTTCGTCTCATGGACCTTGGACATGTTATCAGGAGGGACCAGTCCCTGGAGAAGGACATCATGCTTGGTAAGGTAGAGGGTCGGTGAAAAAGAAGAAGATCCTCAGTGAGACTGATTGACACAGTGGCTGCAACAATGGGCTCAAGCATAACAATGATTGTGAGGATGGCGCAGGACCGGGTAGTGTTTGTTCTGTAGGGTCGCCACTAGTCAGAACCGACTCGATGGCATCTAACAACACCACCAACCATTTGGTGGCTCAGGAGTCTTTTTTTGCTTTGTTCCTGATTCTCAGTGGTGATCTGGATAGTTAGGGTTTTCAGACAAATGAGGGGTAAGAAGCTGAAGTGTTTGAAATGGAAACTTTGTGCCAGAGAGTAAGCAATCCTGAATGTGAAAATATGTTTCCAGTTAAGACAATCTGGCTGACCATGTCCTAGGCATACCAAGGTTATTTTAAACTCTAATTCTTCTCTGACAGGAATTTGACAAAAATCAAATGTTCTTACTATAAAAAACATATCCCATATATAGCTTTCTTTTCACTTGACGCCAAGTGATTATTAACTTACTTCAATAATCTCTTACTGGTCTCATGTTACAAGAATATGGCTATGGAAGTATACAGCTCTTTATTTTTCAACACATATGAACCTGATTTTAGCTACAAACAAAGCACATATTTTAAGGAAATGAAAAAACATTCAAGCATATGAACAAAAGAACACCAAAATTATCATGGTTATTCAATCAGTTTGTAATTATGGCAAAACATTTCTATTGTAAAACATTTGTTGAACACATGCTTGGCAGTTTTCCAAAATAGTTTCATAGCAAAATCAAGAGAACAAGAGCCTCCAAGTGCTTTTCACATTAAGTTTCTGCTAAGGCTACAACATAGGAACAATATGTTGCTGTCGTTAAGTGCCATCAAGTCGGTTCTGACGCA
>NW_004444202.1:2403656-2404542 GCF_000243295.1 Trichechus manatus latirostris
TCCTGATGTATGACACATCTCTGTATTTCATCACGTCTTTTGGTAGGTCAGTCCTGAACAGGGTTCCAGTATTGTCCTCATTGAGTTTTTAGGCTTTAAAAAATACAAGGGTTATAGCTATGACTCTGTGTATGTTTTAAACAGGCAATGACAGTTGAGGGTTCCCCTGAGCGTTCCATGTCTGTCCAAAGCGCAGAAGCCTTCTGGAAGAAAGAGCTGCCTCACACCACATCCTTGACTTTCTAGTTCACATCTGAGAGAACGTACTATGTGTGGTGAGGGTGCATGCCACATGGAGCTGATAGCCATGTGTCACACCCACGTTGAAAATGGCTTAAAATCAAAATAATCTTGGAAAATTCCTACTATTTTAATCTCCCATAAAGTGAGTATTGTACCATCACTACCATCAGCATGGGAACAGGTTGTGGTTTTGTCTTAACTGAAAAACAATAAAATTAGTTGGATTCTGTTTAGGAGCTATGTTGTATTAAAACAATAACAACCACGAAACTAATTCTGTCTTTAACTCCAGCACAGTGAGAAGCATGCCCTCTGAGAGACCCTCAAGACCCATGACTGACTGGAGAAATTCATCTCAGATCTCTCATCTCACCCCCTCTCTGAGGCAAACGCTCCATGATGACTGGCAGAGTCAGCTATTTACATTCCAGTTAAAATGCACACGTCAAATAAGCGCACACTGTGAGTAGGATGGATACAGGGAAAAAAGACTGGAAAGAAAACACATTTTTTAAAAAAGGTTTTTTGTTCTGGTTAGTGAGATTATAGGTAATTTTTATTTCATTTTTTACTCTTCCAGTTATTTCTAAAATTTTTAAAAGCATTTTTTTCTGATTATAAAAGCAATGCATAGCCATTGTAG
>NW_004444203.1:0-880 GCF_000243295.1 Trichechus manatus latirostris
ACAGGCATCTGGCTGCAGCAGGAGGACACACTCTGAGCAAGGCATGCGGCTGATGGCTGCCCCCGAACGTCCAGGAAGAAGGCATGTCCCTGTTTCCTAGAGCGCATAAGTGGCTGGGTTTTGCAGCCAGACTCTGAGAACCTAATGCTGTTGTCTGTAAGGACTGGGGGGCACCTCTTATTCATGGGCCCCTATTGCAGGTGGCTAGGTGGCGTGGTTGGAGCCACCAGTCCTCAGGCCCCTGATTTATGTAGATGAAGACCCTGCTTAATGGGCAGAGCAGTGTCAAATGTCAAGAACCTGTCACTTCACGGCTGAAACAGTTGAAGTTAGAGTTCTGGTAAATACCCTGTTGTATTGTGGTAATGAGGGCCTATTCTGTTGAAATGGTCCCACACAAGTCTATGCAGGGGATAAGGCACTCAGAGTCCATGGATCCCTTATGCCTGTGCCTAGGCAAAGGAGCTGTACCTACCCTGGGTTCCTGGCTTAAGGGAGCTGGCAGTTTATTTTTTCCCCTGTTTGTTCATTTGTTCACTGTCTAAGGCAGGGAGAATGGCTCTGGGAGTGTGATGAATCCTACTTCCAGCACAGAGAACTCAGCAATTGCTGAAGCTGGTCCAAGACCCAGTGAAGAGCAGGGAGCAGGGAGATAAATTGTAGAGAGGTTTTTTCCTAAGAGGGGTGTTTTTGATCCATGTGGTAAGCCATACACAGTTACTTATCTTTTGCCAGTGAGGGTTGCTTCTCGCTGGTTCTGTGTGACTATGTAGACTCTCTGCCTCTGGGTCTCTCCTGGTGCAGAGAACGTGCTTCCTGAGGACCGCCGCTTGCCTGCCTCACCACTCACCTACAAGCTGCTCAGGCCTGAAGGGCTCAG
>NW_004444203.1:2196-3140 GCF_000243295.1 Trichechus manatus latirostris
AAGAGCTTGGATGCTAACCAAAAGGTCCGCAGTTCAAATCCACCAGCCGCTCCTTGGAAACCCTATGGGGCAGTTCTACTCTGTCCTGTAGGGTAACTATGAGTCAGAACTGACTCGATGACAATTTTTTTTTAAACTAATAAAATAGACAAAAGTCTCTAATGCTTGTAACGCTTACATTTTCATCCTGTATGAGTTTATATTACCATATTGTTTTTCTCTTCCTACATTTATTTTATCATTCACAGTTTAAGTTAATCTTAACTGGATAATACCAAGAGGCAGATGATAACATGTCTTAAGCTGTGTTCTCTAGAGAAGCAAAACCAGTGAAGCTTCTACAGAGAAACAGAGAGAGAGGGGGAGAGAGGCATTTATATCAAGAAAAAGACTTACAAGTTTATAGAGTCTGGGAAGTCCCAAGTACATGGCTGGAGGCTTCTGGTTCTCGTAGCTGCAGGTACTGGCAAACCCAAGATCAGCAGGTCAGACAACAGGCCTCTGGCTCACAGGCTGCAAGTCTGACAAATCCCAAGATTGGCAGGTAAGCTGCTAGCTCAAGTCCCATGAAGTGAAGGTCAGGTGAACTTGAACCAGCTGCAGGATCCAGAGTGAGCAAAAGCTTGGGAGCCTTGCCAGAAAGTCCATCTATATTGGATGCAAGCCACACCCCCAAGGAAACTCCCTTTCTACTGATTGGCCGCTCAAAGCAGTTTCCATCATGGAGGTGTTCACATCATTACACGTTTGCCAAACTACATCATAACTGCCAAATCACTGAGAATCATGGCCCAGCCAAGTTGACATGCAACCTTAATGATCACAGAGGGTTTCCCATTCTGCTTTCTAAACCAGTGGCTCCTCTACTAATATATTAATCCCACCACTTAAATCATTATTATATGATTTCATAAAGTTTTTCCTCTTCAAATAATTCATCAATT
>NW_004444203.1:8975-10273 GCF_000243295.1 Trichechus manatus latirostris
TGACTCAGTTTTCAAATATGTAAAGTGAGAATAATAATAATGCCTACTTCGTCTGGGGTCTTAAAAGCTTGTGAGTGGCCATCTAAGATGCATCAATTGGTCCCATCCCACTTGGAGGAAAGGCAAATGAAGAAAACCCAAGACACAAGGAAAATATTAGCCCAAGAGACTAAACGATCACATAAACCAGAGCCTCCACCAGTCTGAGACCAGAAGAACTGGATGGTTGAATGGCTACCATCAATGACCTCCCTGACAGGGAACACAATAGACAGTCCCAGACAGAGCAGGAGAAAAGTGTGGAGCAGAACTCAAATTCACTTGAAAAAAATCAGGCTCAACGGTCTGACAGAGACTGGAGGAACTCCCGAAACTATGGACCCCGGATGCTCTGTCAACCCAGAACCGAAACCATTTCTGAAGCCCACTCTTCAGAAGACGATGAGACAGAACTATAAAACAAAAAATAATACACGTGAGGAGTGTACGTCTCAGTTCAGTCAGATACACAAAACCAAATCGGCAGCTCGTCTGGAGGCAGGATGAGAAGGCAGGAAGGGACAGAAACTGGTTGAATGAACATAGGGAACCAGGGGTGGAGAGGGGGAGTGTGCTATCACATTATGGGGATTGCAACTAATGTCACAAAACAATATGTATATAAAATTTTGTATGAGAAATTAACTTGAGTTGTAAACTTTCACCTAATACACAATTTAAAAAAAAAAAGATTAAAAAATGATAATAATAATGCCTACCTTATTGGGTTGTTGTCAGATTTAAATCCATTACCATATATGTACATTATTGAAATTTGTGTCTGAACCCAAAAAACCAAACCCATTGCCATCGAGTCAATTCCGACTCTTAGCGACCCTGGAGGACAAAGCAGAACTGCCCCATAGGCTTTCCAAAGAGTGGCTGGTGGATTTGAACTGCCAAACTTTTGGTTAGCAGCCACTTAACCACTACACCAGGACATGGTATACAACTAAGTAAGTGATAGATAGCTATTATTGCTATGCTCACTGTAATATACTGGTTAAGAGCACAGGCTACATATTCTCATGGCTATAGTCAGTTCATCTAGGGGTGGGCATGTGACGTAAGCAAACAAACCTTTCTTTAGAACTGTTACACGTGTGTTGATCACTTTGTGGTGGAGGTTAAGGGGCTGGTGGAAGCCATCTCCCCGTCATTGGCAGAAGCTGTTCTGCTTTTGGAAAGAATAAAGCCAATATTAGAGATAAAGAGTGGATGTTTTGTGGTTATTAGGTCCTTTGTTCTCTTGGTTCCTG
>NW_004444203.1:11264-13345 GCF_000243295.1 Trichechus manatus latirostris
AATGCAAAAATAATTTGTCAAGTTTATAATAAAAATAGTGTTAACATATTATACTTTGTTATATAGCTATGCATAATTAAACTAAATTATCTACTTTCTTCTTACAATGCTTTTGGTATACAAGAAACTTAGGTCAGAGATGAAGCGCAGTATGCGAGATTACAAGTACACATTTGAACCCTCTGAGCTGGGGGACACTGATTTCATTCAGGCAAAAGGGAGGAAGTAGCATATAAGGGTAGGTTATATGAAATGTGATGGAAGAAGCAGAGTTTAGGTTCTGAAGTCACACAGATCTGGGATTAAATTCTAAATCTGTCACTTACTAGCTAAATGACTTTGAGTAATTTTTTAACCTCTTAAGCCTAATTTTTTACAACTGTGTGATGGATATATTAATAGCATTTTCACATACGATTGTTGTGGAGTGAAAGGAAATAATATTCTTTAAGGGCTTAGCACAATGCCTAGAGTATAGTAAGCTCTCAATATATGTTAGTTGAATCCAGAAGAGACCAAAACAATTCATAAACTAGCACTTAATGAAGAGACGAGAGGAAGATTGAAGCACTGTCGAAGGCATAGCGATTTTATTTATGACGTGTGTATGCACTCTCCCTTTAAGGATATTCATCCAAACTCCCATAGTAAAATCTTCTTTCTTTGTTGCCCCAAAATAATTAAGGAACACAGACAGTGCTCATGGGAATTGCATTCAAATGGTCTTTTCACAACTGCAACAGATTCCTAGACTTGTCTCTTTCTGTACTTCTTTCCTTGTGCTGTTTTCTATTAGCTATTCCTCTGGGTTATTCATATTGAGCTGCAGTGGCCTTTGTGGTTGATTACAGGGATCTCTGTTGAATGTAAGCAGTGCTTACCTAGTGGTCTGGTGGATTAATTTTCTTTCCTGATTATAGTTTTAACGGCTACTTGACTCATCATAGTGCTATGACTGGGGGAGCTGACATTGGAAATTTTATTCATAACATTCCCTTCAGACGCCACAATATGTGGACACCATGTATCTTTTAAGGTAATGCAGAGTTAATAGGATATCATTGGTCCTTTTAAAAAAACATTTTAAGTTAAACTTACAAAATAGTCACCAGCCCCACCTTCCCTCTATGTTCCAGTTTGCAAAGTGGAAGCCACAGCAATAATGAGTTGGCAGATGATTAAAATTAGGACAGTAGGGGCCAGCTACAGCTATTAGCACATTTTATTAAACCTCCACACACTAGAGTGAGATAGGATTTTTAAACTGTTTGTAGTAGCATTTGCCAAAAGCTAATTAACAGGATTATGCTGCTGAGTTTCTCTTTTCCCACTGGGAAAACTAAAACAACATATAGAAAGATACCCCGTATCTAATCTTAAATTAGCCTTGTGCTGTTATGTTTATGTCTAAACTTTACAGAGGGTTTAGAATACATCAACAGAGTGAAAGCTATGAAATTCCCCTAAAGGACTCTTACAGAGTGACAAAAATAATGAAATAAAAGTAATAAAAATATTAATCAAATAATTTATACTTTGATAGCAAAAGTAATAATAGAGGATATTGTAATTTCTGAAGGTTCAGATTGTCTTAAGAATGAAACAAAAATTGAATTTACCATGAGAAATATGTCCTCATTTAACCAGTATATCTGACTTCATTATCTTCATAAAAGTATTTACTAAGCTGATCCTGTGAAATGCTGTTTTTCTCATGCTAACATTTTAGTTTTAAAAACATTAGGGAAAAAAAATCACAAAATTGCATAATGTAAATTCTATACTATTTGTTATGCTATAATTTTCCTTAGGCTTGCTTTGTTCTATCCATGAAAAGATTTACTGAGAAACTAATAGTGAAAACAATCATTTCCAGTGATATGTGTTGGGAGAGGGGTTGAGGAAGTGAGAGGATGTATTTAATAGTAAGATTTCCATTGTTTTAGGACATTACCACCATTTAAATTGCTGCTAAATATAATCAAGTCTCACCTGTTTATAAAGCATAGCTGCTGACTGGAAACATTTTTAGGAGTAATTCTAATTCTCTTTAGGAATTACTTGAAGTTTGTTATTTGGAA
>NW_004444203.1:14987-16361 GCF_000243295.1 Trichechus manatus latirostris
TGATATTTCCAGCTTCTCTTTTTTGTGTTTGATCTTCAGCAATCTTTTCTAAGGCATCTAGAATCTGAGTGTAGGATTCCAGGATTGCACTTGTTTCTACAGCATGCTCTTCCCAGTGTGTATTAGAAAGACATTTTAATACTTGATCATTGCCTAAATATGTTTTAAGAATTGTACATTGGTCAGTAGAAGTAACAAAAAATGTGTAGAGTAACTCAACAGTAGAAAAAAAATCAACTGCTTCTGGACAACAACCTAGTGTGTTACCTCTTGCAAGATTAAGTGAATGCACAGCACATGGTATGAAAACGGCATATTCGTTACATTCTAAAATTTTCTGTCACAAGCTTTTATGACATCCTTACATATTGGTAGCATTCTCATAGGACTGGCCTCTGCACTTAGAAAAATCAATTTTGCAAACTTCACATAAATAGTGAAGTACTTGATCTGCACTTTCTTCACTGGTATGACTTTTAAAGCTAGTAAATGTGATAAACTCTCGACAGTTTTCTATCTGTTGGAGCTACAGATCTTAAAACAATACTTAACTGATCTCTATAAGTAAGATCAGGCATGGAAACTACAAAATGAAATATCGAGCTATATTTACTTCACTGAAAATACTTGATTGAACTTTATAAGTTATTAAGCTTATTAATTCTTCACACATTGTTTTAGACATATATGATGGGTTGCCCTTTCCTGTGTTAGCATATTCTGAGACGTGACCTACTAAAAATGAATCAAACGGAGCAACAAAGTTCAAGTAAACCCAAAACATTTTTATTTTGTGTGGACCCAAACACTTCATTTCTTCATTGTAAAGAGAGTCCACGTTCAGCAATCGTTATGGCAGCAACAACATGTTGCAAAACAGCTTTCCAATACTGACATTATTCATGAATCTATATTTTCAGTTCATGAATTAAGCCAAAACCATGTCTTTAGTTTAAATATGACAACATGCAATCTCTGTGAATTGAACTGTTTCCATGTTTATCAATCATATTCGAGTTGTGCCAATCACTAAATCCATCTGTAGCAAATCGAGAATTAAATTATTTAGGACTTAATAGTTTGCAAACAAAACAATACACACAGCCAACTGATGGAGAATACAGTAGCCACTTCCTCTTATAATTTTCACCCATGAGCTTCGCACCCTGGAAATACATTCTGGCTAGAGAACCTTGTTTGTTTACCATCCAGAAATTTTCAACATGGATTTTCAAATGGTTCATTGTGATGTTGACAATCACTTGGCCCTATTTTGATTCAATAATTTGCATCACTAGAAGAAAAATTATTTTACAAAGCAGGATCTGTATTTCCTTCATTTATGGGGTCTGGAGATGTGACAATTTCAGATTC
>NW_004444203.1:24634-29592 GCF_000243295.1 Trichechus manatus latirostris
AAAAAAAAAACAAATAGTACTTAAAGGCAGTCAGAAATAATTTGTTTGTCATACAATGTTTGTTGGTCAGGCCTTCACAGAGCTCCATAAGTGTTTTTCATCTTGAGACAATACTTAAAAACTTGTTCACTCACTTTCCATCCTTTGATGCTGCATCTTCACGGTTCCTCGCACTGTTGCTGATTCCTGACAGGGACGAGAGTGATCACAAAGAGCATGATACTAATACAAGGGTATCCTCAATCTGAAGACACGTTTTCATTTCCTTTGGCAGAACCAGATACATCATGAGTTATGTGATTATAGTATTGCTGATGCGTTCTTATGTGGTCAAGAGAGAGAACCGAATGTAAGGTTATATTCGATCGGTTGGAAATGAAAAGGAATTATACAATTGTTATCATTCTACAAAATTTATAAAATGGTACCAATTTCGTTTAGTGCCCTATCCGTTCCTTTCCACTTGCAGTGCTTGCTTTTCCTTTTCCTTGTGTCCTGTCTGGCATCTATGGGTCTTTGCTTTGGACAACTTGTGTCTCTGTTTTGTTGATGCTCTAAGCGTGTGCTTACCTGGCTCATTGGGTAATCTGTCCCTGCTATTGACATTTAGCCTGGATAATTCTTTGTTATTGGGGGCTGTCCTCTGCACTACAGGATGTTTAGCACCATACCTTGCTTCTGGCCTCTACTCTTCATTAGATACCAGTAGCACCCTCTCAGTTTTGACAGTAAAATATTTCTCTAGGTGTTGCCAAATATCCCCTGAGAGGAGGGGAGGAAGGGCCAAACCAACCATTGGTTGAGAATCATTGATTTATATGTATATTTGAAGATATTAAAAAATATTAAAATTTCTGTGTGGCCAAGTCAGAAGCAGCTTAAATCTGCCAACAATTATGTAAAATTAAATAATTTTAGGAGAAAATATCAAATAGTAAGTACAGAAAATTTTTATTAAATATTAATGTCTATATTCTAAAATTTAATATGGTATGCAAAACACTCATTGAAAGATTATTCAAATGAAAACTGATGTCATACAATTTTTACAATTTTTTGGGATATAAAGTACAATAAACTTCACACATATAAGTTCTATAATTTGTTCTTTTTGACATATGTATACACTCATAAAAAGATGTTGAACACTTCAATTTTATCAGAAATTTTCCTTTTTCATCTTGGTAATCCATCCTTCTTAACCCCTAATCCCAGGCAATCTCATCAGAAACACTGCAAACCAGAAGAAAATAGAGCAACATCTTTAAAATACTAAAAGAATAAAAAAATAGAATTCAACCTAGAAATCTTTATTTGGAGAAAATATCTTTCAAAAATTAAGGTGAAAGGAAGACTTTTTCAGACCGATAAAAGCCTAAAGAACTCAGCGCTAGCAGAATTTTGACAGAAGAAATGTTAAGTGAAATTCCTCAGGCAGGAGAAAATCATACCAGATGGCATATGGATTTACCTAAAGGAATAAGGAGCACCAGAAATGGTAACAACATAGGTAAATAAAAAGGTTTTTTTTTTGCTATAAATCTCTTTAAAAGATAATCAACTTCTTAAAGCATGGAAAATAACAATGTAATGAGGGACATATAGCATATGTAGCTGTAAAATGTATGCCAATAGCAGCACAAAGCTGGGAGGGAAGAAATTGAAGTATACTGTTTTAAGGTTCTTGCACTGTACATAAAGTCATATAATATCTCTTGACAATAGACTATGATAAACTAAAAAAGTACACTATAAACCATACAGCAACCAATCAAATAAAATTACACAGAATTATTGGCAGTGAGCCAACAAAGGAAGAACAAAGGAATTATCAAAAATACACAACTAATATAAAAGAAGGGGGAGAAAGAGGGGAAAAAAAAAAAAAGGAAGAACAGATGGGACAAATTGGAAATAAATACCAAGATGATAAATTTAAATCTAACCACATCAGTGAGCAAAGTGAGAGCGATTTAAGAGATTGACAGATTCTATTAAAAAAATGGTAACACCCAACTAAATGCTACCTACAAAAACATATTTTAAGAATAAAGACACCAAAAGTTTAAAAATAATGGAATAAAAAAGGTATATTGTGCTAACACTAATCAAAAGAATCTGAAATAACTCAGGAAATTATTTCTTTTCTTATGAAAATAGTTGGGTTTGTTATTGCTGCTGTTGTTCTCTTAGGCAGTCGGTTAGCAGGTAGGCAAACAGCTATGTCATCCTTCCCCACAGTAAGCTGCAACTGATACCTCTTATCAATTTTTTGTTGTTGTTGCTTTTTTTTTTTTTTTTTGTTATCTAAGAGGAGTTCCCTTGTGCTTAAGTAGTAGTTTAGTGGTCATCCCAGTCGTCTTCTTTTTTTTTTTTTTTGCATTAAGCAAACTTTTATTGAAGCATAAATTGTGGTACATTTCAACTGATTTAAATCCAACACCATGAAGGAAGAAATAGGGCACCAAAACCTCCCCTCCTCTATCATACTAGGATTAGTTTAGGTTACTATCCAATCTATAGTTTTCATTTTGCTAGGCTTTTTTTCCCTTTACATGCAGATTTTCACTTTTCAACATGAGAATTCTTAAATCTATTTTTTAAAAAATCAGACCTCAAGCCAACAAATGTTATCAAATCTGCTGGGATATTGTTCAAGAACAAACTCCACTTTGAGAATTAGTCTTCAAAACAGAGCACATTACAGAAACATTAGGTGCTGTACTACTTACAGAATCAAACTGATCACATTTACGGAATGTTCCTTCAGTGAAGCTTTCAATCAACAACGAGTTTAAAGTAAAAGTCAAAACAGTGTTCCAACCACTTGATTTCAAATCAAGCAGATTTTATATTTAGAAACACTGAAAAACAGACCTCCACTGATGACCTGATCAGGCAAATTGTGGAAGTCTTCAAGCCAGGAAAATTAGTAATCACTCTGTTTGTAACTCAGAGTTCTAAATTTTGCACAGTGCTTTCTTCACCCCAAAAGATGGAAGGTTTTAAATGTCTTGATTGCCAGAGTGCTATGTTCAGTGACTACAACTTTGTTTGTACCAGTTTTGCTAAGAAGCATCAACAGCAGCAGAGATGATTAAGAAAAATAAAAACGCAAAAAGAGAACACATGTAGAAGAAGGTGGTGGCTGTTTTCTAGATACTGACATTGGGGGCCATGCTTTCCATAACCACCACCTTGTAGTTGCAGAAAGCCCTAGATGTAATCATAGTGTAATCTTGTTGAATTGTTTGTATTATTATATGAAGCAGTTAGCTCAGTCTCTTGTAGTTCCCTGTTTTCCTGTTACAGAGCGTAGAGGGAGCGCTAGCTAATGTCGTCAGTTAAGCCTCATCCCAGTCTTTACGCAACCTCTCTGTGGTTGCCTTGTTTGCAGATTTCCCTCCCTAATTTTCCAGTTGCTATGCCAGTTCCAATTTCTGACCACTGCCTTCTCAAGCCAGAAAGGATTTTACTTTCTGCTGCCTGAGCTCTGTGAGCTGAGGAATCCACACTTTCAAGGTGTAGTAACCTCACACATTTCATAAGAAATGGTTCTGCTGGTCAAGAGTAGGCTTCTCTATAGTTTTTGCCTGCTTTTTTTTTGCCAGCAAATTTAGTAGTAGGCGAGGGATTTGATAAATTTACTCTGATTTTAAATCTCAGCACCTGTGTGGCTCTTTTATTTCTGGAATTTTCCTTTAAATTCTACCTGCTCTGCTGACCTCAATTTTGACATCTCCCACCGTTAGCTGGTAAGTCATGGAGTCTGACTGGAGTACCTCTGTTTAGAAAAACAACAAATTTGCTATTTTTATCCAGTGCAGTAGCAGTCCTTCAATAGTAAACTCTTCTTTGGTTTGTGCCTGAATTTGGTCATTTTTCATTGCCTTCAAATGGCTTTAATAATTGTGTCCATTCTTTATACTTGTTATTTTCAGGAAAATTTGTACAATGTGTTCATGTCACCATTACCACGAATTCCACATATTGGTTCATTTTTGAGTGATAAACCACACTTACTTTCCTGGTTTAAGCAACTCTTGGTTATGATGTGTTTGTCAAGAATTGTGAAATTCTACCATGCTTTCAAGTTTACAAGTTAGCCTATCACGGTTTCATGAATACAGGCAGAAGACATGAAACTCCTGGGTCAGAGACAAAGGAGCATGAGCATCATATTCACATAACTTGCTCTTGTCTTCCAAGTTGTATGGGGGTGTAAGTTATCAAGTGGATTGTACACATTCAGTGAGTTTGGGTCACAGCTAAGGAACCCCAACCTTAAAAACCAAACCCATTGTCATCAAGTTGATTTAGACTCATGGTGACCCCATGTGTTACAAAGTAGAACTGTGCTCCATAGGTTTTCTTGGCTATAATCTTTAGAGAAGCAGATTGTCATGCCTTTCTTCCACAGTGCTGCTGGGTGCTACTAACCTTTTTTGTTGTTTGTTTTGTCAGTTTTTTTTTTCATTTTTTTATTGCTGTAATTAAATGAAGTTTACAGTTCAATTTACTCTCCCATACAAAATTTTTTATACATACATTGTTATGAGACCCTAATTGCTCACCCCATTCTGTGACAGCACACTTCTCCATTCCACCCCTGATTCTCCATGACCATTCAACCAGTTCCTAACTCTCTCTGCCTTCCCATCTCACCTCTGGACAGAAGCTACCCCTTTGGTCTTCTGTATCTACTTGACTAAGAGGTACACTCTTCACAAGTATCACTTTATGTCCCACAGACCAGTCTAATCCCTGTCTGAAGAGTTGGCCTCAGAAATTGTTTTAGTTCTGGGCTGATGGAGAGTCTAGGGGCCACGCTTTCTGGGGTGCCCCCATTTTCAGTCAGACCATTAAATCTGGTCTTCTTACTAAAATTTGAGTTCTGCACCCCATCATTCTACTGCTCCATCAGGGACCCTCTGTTGTGTTCCCTGTCAGGATGTTCA
>NW_004444203.1:30103-31671 GCF_000243295.1 Trichechus manatus latirostris
TTGAGTTCTTATAATAGTGGTCTTATACAGTATTTGTCATTTTGTGACTGATTAAATTCACCCAGCATAATAAGTTCCAGCTTCCACCATGTTATACGATGTTTCACAGCTTCATTGTTGTTGTTTATTGTGGCATAATTTTCCATTGTGCAGATATACCATAATTTGTTTATCCATTCATCCGTTGATGGGCACCTAGGTTGCTTCCATCTTTTTGCTATTGTGAACAGTGCTGCAATGAACATGTGTGTGCATATATCTATTTGTGTGACAGCTCTTGTTTCTCTAGGATACATTCCAAGGAGCAGGATAGATGGATCATACGGTACTTCTATTTCTAGCTTTTTAAGGAAGAGCCAAATAGATTTCAAAAAGTGGTTGTACCATTTTACATTCCCACCAACAGTGTATAAGTGTTCCAGTCTCTCCACACCTCTCCAATATTTATTATTTTGTGTTTTTTGGATTAATGCTAGCCTTGTTAGGGTGAGATGATATCTCATTGTAGCTTTGATCTGCATTTCTCTAATGGCTAATGATCGTGAGCATTTCTTCATATGTCTGTTAGCTGCCTGAATATCTTCTTTGGTGAAGTGCCTTTTCATATCCTTTGCCCATTTTTTAACTGGGTTATTTGTCTTTTTGTTGTTGAGGTTTTGCAGTGTCTTACAGATTTTAGAGATTAGACACTGATCGGATTTGTCGTAGCCAAAAATTTTTTCCCAGTCTGTAGGTTGTGTTTTTACTCTTTTGGCGAAGTCTTTTGATGAACATAAGTGTCTGATGTTTAGGAGCTCCCATTTATATAGTCTCTCTTCTGGTGCTTTTGCACTTTTACTTGTAGATCATACTGTGTTTATGCCATGTATTAGGGCTCCTAGCATTGCCCCTATTTTTTCTTCCATGATCTTTATCATTTTCAATTTTATATTTAAGTCTTTGCTCCATTTTGAGTTAGTTTTAGTACATAGTGTGAGGTATGGGTCTTGTTTCAGTTTTTTGCACATGGATATCCAGTTATGCCAGCACCGTTTGTTAAAGACTGTCTTTTCCCAAAGTAACGAACTTTGGGCCTTTATCAAATATTAGCTGCTCATAGGTGGATGAGCTTATATCTGGATTCTCAACTCTGTTCCATTGGTCTATGTATCTGTTTTTGAACCAGTACCAGGCTGTTTTGACTACTGTGGCAGTATAGCAGGTCCTAAAATCAGGTAGTTAAGGCCTCCCACTTTGTTCTTCTTCTTGAGTTATGCTTTATTTATTCGGGGCCTCTTCCCTTTCCATATGAAGTTGGTGATTTGTTTCTCCATTTCATTAAGAAATGTTGGTGAAATTTGGATTGGGATTACATTGCATCTGTAGGTTGCTTTGGGTAGAATTGACATTTTCACTATGTTGAGTCTACTTAGCCATGAGTAAGGTATATTTTTCCACTTATGCAGGTCTCTTTTAGTTTCTTTCAATAGTGTGTTGTAGTTTTCTCTGTATAGATCTTTTACGTCTCTGGTTAGATTTATTCCCAAGTATTTTATCTTCTTGGGGGCTATTGTAAATGGTATTGATTT
>NW_004444203.1:34506-54407 GCF_000243295.1 Trichechus manatus latirostris
CCCTAGCTGCTCTTAAAATTCTCTCTTTATCTTTGGTTTTGGTAACTTATCATAATATGTCTTGGTGACTTTCTTTTGGGATCTACCTTATGTGGGGTTCGATGAGCATCTTAGATAGATATCTTCTCATCTTTCATGATATCAGGGAAGTTTTCTGTCAATAAATCTTCAACAATTTTCTCTGTATTTTCTGTTATCCCTCCCCCCCCACCCCGTTCTGGTACTCGACTCACTTGTAGATTATTTCTCTTGATAGAGTCCCACATGACTCTTAGAGTTTCCTCATTCTTTTTAATTCCTTTATCTGATTTTTCCTCAAATGGGTTAGCTTCCAGTGCTTAATCTTCAATGTCACTAATCTAACTTCTATTGCCTCAATTCTGCTTCTATGACTTTCTATTGAGTTGTCTAATTCTGAAATTTTATTTTTAATCTTCTGGATTTCTGATTGCTGTCTTTCTATGGATTCTTGCAGCCCATTAAATTTGTCATTATGTTCTTGAATAACTTTTTTAAGTTCCGCTACTAATTTGTCTGTATGTTCTCTGGCTGTTACTGCATTATGTAGAATTTCCTTTCTAATTTCTAGAAGAGTTCTGTATATTAATCTTTTGTATTCTGCCTCTGGTAATTCCAAGAAGTTCTCTTCCTCCGGAGGATTTATTGATTCTTTATTCTGGGAGCTTGCTGAAGCCATCATGGACTGCCTCTTTATGTGATTTGATACTTACTATTGTCTCTGAGCCAGCAAAAAGTTATTCTAATTTTATTTTATATTTATTTAGTGAGTCCTAGCTGCTTGTTTTGGTTTGTTTTGATATGCCCAAATAGGCTGCTCGTGTGCACTAGTTTGATTTTTGACACCTTTGAATCTCTGACATCCTGTCACCAGGTAGTTAGTTCTGTAACTATGTATGTGCACACAGGAGTCTGTTAAATTTTACTATATGGGTTCAGCTCAGGTGTCCAGGTAGTCGGTCGCCAAGTGTGTGGTGCAGGCTCTCACTTACGGTCCCAGAGAGGCATGGGTGATTGGTGCAGGCACTGGACTCTGGCTGTGGTAGGGGATCACATGCTGAGCCAGGCAGGGGGCTGATGGCTGCCACTGAGAGTCTGAAAGGAGACCGTGTCCCTATTCCCTAGGGCAAGTAGGTAGGTGAGTTTTACAGCTGGACTGTGAGCATCCCACTTTGTTGGCTGTAAAGACTCGAGGGCACCACTTTTTCTTGGACTCCTGTAGCAGGTGACTAGATGGTTTAGGTGATGTCACCAGTCCTCAAGCCCCTGTTGCAGATCAGTAAAAGTGCCTACGTAAGGGGCAGGGCTGTTTCGAGGGTCACTAATCTGCCACTTCACAGCTGAAACAGTTGAAGTTAAACTTCAGATGTTTGCCCTGTCGTACTGTGGTAGTGAGGGCTAACGCTGTTGAGATGGGTCCCCACAAGTCTATATAGGGGTGTAAGGCACTCAAAGTCTGCGGACCCCTGATGCTTGAACCTAGCAAAGGAGCTGTGCCGACCTGAGGTCCTGGCTTACGGAATCCTGTAGCTTATTTGTTCCCTCTCCAAGGCCAGGGGAATGGGTCAGGGTGCCTTTTGGGATTTATTTCCAGCCCTGCGGACTCCCGGTGCAGAGCATGGTGGGAGGAGGTAAATGGGAGAGAGACTTTCCCCAAATGGACTTTTTATTTATTTATTTATTTTTTAATCCCCTCGAAAGGCCGCATGCATATACTTATCTTTAGCCACATGAGAGCTGCTTTTCACTGGTTCAGAGTGTCCAAGCAGAATCTCTGCTGCTGGATCTCTCTCGATGTGGAAACTGCTTTCCGAGTGGGCACACAGCTGTTTGCCTGCTTCACTGCTGTCCCGGCATGGCTGAAGAGTTGCCGGCATGGCTGAAGAGTTGCCATCCCGCCACCTCCGCTCTGGTGCTGCTGGCTTCTTCCAAACCGTCTCCCTCTCCCCCTGCCACTCAGTCTGATTCCTCAACTTTGCCTTGTTCAGGGCTCCTAAATATTCATATATAATCAAATCACTTGTTTTTCCAGGTCTTTGTTGTAAGAGGGATATAGAAAGCGTCTGACTACACTGCCATCTTGGCTCCACCCCTTGATATTAACCTTTTGGTTTGTAGTATAAAACAAACCATTTGCACCACTCAGGGACCTTAAAATTTTTGTTCTTTAAGGTTGGAGTTCCTTATCTTGAGTCATAGCTAAGAAATTCCAAGAATAAGGCACAAACACTTTTATAATAGAGAGTAAGCAAACCTGTCCTCTTCTCTGAAAGAAGAAGTTATCTCTATTTGCCAAGGCTGTTCACTATACGAACACCCTTACATAAGTAGTAGAGAGCAGAAGCTATAAACTTATAAAGCTATAAATTCTGCTGGCAAGATCTTCAGAAAAAAACAGACCTATGAAGAATTGTATGCCAATAATATCTATCCCTCATTTTATACCATCTTGGCTTCTGGCATACATTTCCATGCATCTACCACTGTGTTGACCACTCTGATTAATCTGACAGAGGCTGGAAAAAATGCATGTTTCTTTTATACAACATTTACTTAAGGCAGCTATCATCAGGACTCCAGGCAGCACAATGAGGTCAGTCTGGAATATTGATGTCAACCACCCCCACCCCAGGGCCCAGCACCCTGAACAAATCCTCTAAACCACCATTGTTGACGTTAGAAAGCCAATGGCTTTCTGTTTATGTCTCTGTACTGAGCTTTTTTTTGGCTTGAGGTATTAATGCAAGGACAGCAGGATGCGTTAGTGATTGTACAGACTTTGCCTTGGCTGTCAAGAATAAAGTCTAGGGCAATTGTGTCATCTAAAGCAACCCTGGCCAGTAAGTAAAGGTAGCCTAAATGTCTTCCAGGAAAAGGAGGTATCACTGATCACTTCAGCTAGAGTCAGGGACAAATTTCATACCAACTTTACTAATTGGATGACTCTCATCATAAGGATAACTGCCTGCAGGTTGCACAGAAATGAGTTATTTTGCATTCCAAAAGTTCTCCCAAATAACTAAGGATTGCCTCAAATTTTAGATATTTCCAGTCATCTAAAGGCTACATGATCTAGTGGCAATGCGTCTTTAGACACTTAAAGGTCTCTTACAGCCACCCCTAAGATGCAAGTCATTGGGTTTCAAGAGGGAGGCAAGTTAATGTCTGGCTCTACATAAGCAGGACAGTCCCAGGGCCACACAGAGTGTCCCTGGAGAGAAAATGTTTACAATTGTTGGGACATACATCAATTGATGAGAGGGGCACAGGTTTAAAGTTCCTCCAACATAACCTCCCAGCCAGTTACATGACTAACTCATATTATCCAGTCAACAGTCTCAACCACCAGAACTCCAATACATCAATTCTTCTTCTGTCTTCTTTTTTTATTGCAGCTTTCGCAGGCAGATGATGTGATTGAAAATACCATGGCTTGGGTCAGGCACACTTTAGTCATTCAAGTGATGTCTTTGCTTTTTAAAACTTTAAAGAGATCTTTTGCAGCAGATTTGCCCGATGCAATACGTCATTTGATTTCTTGACTACTGCTTCCATGGATATTGATTATTGATTCAAATAGAATAAAATCGTTGACAGCTTCCATTTTTTTACCATTTATCATGATGTTTGTTGGTCCAGTTGTGAGGATTTTTGTTTTCTTCACATTCGGGCATAATCCACAGGAAAGGCTGTAGTCCTTGGCCTTCATCAATAAGTAAGTGCTTCAAGTTGCCTTCATTTTTGACAAGCAAAGTTGTGTCATCTGCATACCACAGGTTGTTAATGAGTCTTCCTCCAGTCCTGATGCCACGATCTTCTTCATACAGTCCAGCTTCTTGAATTATTTGTTCTGCTTACAGATTGAATAAGGAAGGTAAAAAGATACAACCCTGCCACACTTCTTTTCCAATTCTGAACCAGGTAATATTCCCTTGCTCTGTTTGAATGGATGCCTCTTGATACATGTACTGCTTCCACGATTTATAGATCAGGTAATATAAATGGCCAAAAAGAACGTCCAAGTGAGGCACGTACTGTCCCCAGTGCTCAAAAGCTCCAATAAATTATTGGGCCTCCCTTTGGTGATGAAAAGCTGAAAAAACATCAGGTTGTCTTTGACTTTCAGCAGGACTGAATGTTGCAAATCCACCCACATAGTGCCAATAAACTTAACTTGTGGTACAGGCCCCTGAATTTTCTGCTGGTGAAGGTGTGATAACCCTGAAATCAAAGCCTTTGTGGCCGGGCTTCTGACTTGCTAATCAGCAGGGCATGATTACACAATGAAGACTTTAAAAATCAGAGTATAAAGGCACTCACATCACACCTTGACTCTCCTGCTGGTGGCAAATAGCAGGGGAGTATGTTCCATGAGCATTTTTCTATATGTAACATTTTGCAATTAGTGATTCCCCCTGACATGTACACAACGGGAAAGTACAGCTCTATAACACAGCAATTTCAGATATAGAAACAACAGTGCATTGAATAACCCAAAGGTCCTCATCCACAGTCAAATTAGCTTCCTTTTCACACTGTAAATCCTGTCCAAATCTCTTCAGTTGAATTTGGGTGCCCTCTTCCTGTGGTGATGGTGATGGTGAGTAGCCCTCCTCTGTCCAACAGAGCTATAAAAATAATTTGTGTCTCCTTGTAATTTTCCAGTATACTTGGACAGATGTAAATTGCCTTTTTATCTCTTGGCACCTTAGTCTTTTAATTGGAGAATTTGGTTAATTTACCTCAAATATAATTACTGAGATATCTGGGTTCATATTTACTCTACTGGTACTTGTTTTTACTTTAACCCACCCGTTTTATGTTCCTTTTTCTTTTCTTTCTTCCCTTCTTTTGTATTAAAGTATTAAACCTATTGTTCCATGTATTCTCTATTGACTGTTAAACTTTCCTTTACTAGTCTCTTAGGAACAACCATCATGATTACAACGTGCATCTTTATACAATAAAAAGAACGTTACTAGAGTTACCACTCCCCTTTACGATGCTGTAACCTTAACCCTGTAACTGTACTTAATTCCTAACCACCTTTTTAAAATATCATTGTCATGGATTTTAATTCTACATTGTTGTTAAAATAAGCAAGACATTATCATAGTTTACAGTCAAAATTCTTTTTTTTTTTACCTCTTTAAATGTGTATTTCTATATTTCTATTTATGTAGCTCTGGTGACACAATGGTTCAGAGCTTGGCTATTAACCAAAAGGTTGGGAGTTCAAATCCACCAGCCACTCCTTAGAAATCCTATGGAACAGTTCTACTCCATCCTATAGGGTTGCTGTGAGTCTGAATAGACTCAATGGCAATGTGTATGGGTAAACGTATATTTCTATTTATACTCTTGTAAAATACAAACAATAAATCCATAATTTTATATTTGTATAGTTTTATTTTTTATCATATAGTTTTTCAATGCATTTCATTTTTTTTATTGCATTTCTCTTTTGCGTTTAGAATTCTATTAGTGTTACTGACCTTGATGTTTTTCACTGAATACATCTTTATTTCAGTTCATTTTTGAAGGACTTTTGCTCATTTTGCTCATCATGGAGTCTATTTTGGCACTCATCGTTCATTTCATTAAAGACATCATTCCACTACGCTGTGATTTCCATAGTTTCTCTCAGTCAGCTGTCAGTCTCATTGCTATTCTTTTGAAGATAATGTTAATTTTTTCCTGTGGCTGGTTTTGCATTTTCTCTGCCATTATTATTCTATAGTTTTACTGTAATGTGTGGTTTCCTGTGTATTTTTATTATATGGGTCACAGAACTCCTTTAATTTGATGTTTGCATCAGTTTTGCAAAATTCTCAACATCATGTCTTACAGTATTGTTTCTTTCTCTGTTTTCAAATTTTCTCCTGGAACTCTAAAAAAGCTGACCAAACTTGTTGCCATGGAGTTGATTCTGACCCATAGTGACCCTATAGGACAGAATAGAACTGCCTCATAGAGTTTCCAAGGAGTGACTGTTGGATTCGAACTGCTGACCTTTTGGTTAGCAGCCGAACTCTTCACCACTTTGCCTCCAGGTCTATATTGTACTTTTTTTGTTTGTCTCATATATCTCTTAAAACTGTTCTTTTTAGTCCCTCTGTTCTTCAATTTTGAATTTTCTATTAACCATCAATTTCAGTAATCTTGTCTTTTGCTATGTTCAATCTACTGATATAACCTATTTGAAATTTTGTTATCAGTTCTAGAAGTCTGTTTGTTTCCTTTTAGTATATTCCAATTCTTAGCTAAAAATCTCCATCTTATCACTTATTTTTTCTAATATTGTAAAATACTAACCATAATTATTATGAAGGTTTTGTGAGTCTGTTTCTATTTTATTTTTCATTTTGGTTATATTGCCCTGTCTTTGGTGTCATTAGTAATTTTTATTAAATACTAGTCACTCTACAGTTTTATTTTTTTTTAAGTGGAGGGTTAAAGTGATGCTATATTCCTCCACACAGCATTTACCCTTCTCTTGTTAGGCCAACAGATTACAGGCTTATCTAAGACTGTTTTGAGTCATGATTGCATTGCAGCCCCATTAATGCTTTGTCTACTTTTAGTTTGACCTGGGGCTTAACTGGGAGCTTAGAATATTCTTTATGAGTCTTCCCACTTTTAGGTCCTAAATTTTAATTTTTGCCTCATGAAACTGTTGATAAACCTGCTCTGGTTTTCAGAGAATTTCCTTTTAGCTTTTAAATTCCCTGCCCCATGGAGCCCCAGAATTTGGCGAATTTCCTCAGGGAAAAGTTGACCATTTGCTTAGGACCACCAAATTCCACCAAAATTCAGCTGGTTCCTTTAACCCTCTGCCCCTTTCCCTTCCATCTTGTACCTCTAGCTTTATCTTTAATATTTACTGAACTGATTATGTAAGATTTGTTGAGTTTCTACTCACAACGTAGGGGCTTGAAGCTAGGGCATGACCAGAGACTGGACAGTTGATGAATTGTCAACACCAGTAATTTGGGTAGTTAAGGATAAGGAACAACATGTTCATGGTGAAGGATAAATGTATACTTTACATTATAAATATATTGGGCTAAGTCATTGTATTCGTTAGGTTTTATAGTTGCTATGTAGCTGAATGTGCCGGTAGTTAATGTATCCCTGGAAATGGTGTAATTTTAATTTTTCAGGTTAGTTGTTTCTTATTGTGTAGACCACCTCAAATAGAGACACCATAAATTAAGTTAAAAAGAGACTCTTTACAATTTCAAATAATTACACTCAATCCTCACTTATGAACACGGGTAGGTTCCAAGGACCAAGTCGTTATGCAAAAATGGAGGATGACCACAGCAGATCACAACATGGAGGATAACTACATCATTACATAATTGCCAAATTACATCATTACATAACTGCCAAATTACATCATAACTACCAAACCGCTGAGAATCATGACCCAGTCAACTTGACACATAACCTTAACCATCACAACCAGTGTTACTCTCGCCTCACACCTTGGCATCTGTTACTGCCAGATGTACATCATTAATGCACAAAATAGTCAGATAGTAGATTTTTTACTATTGTTGTAAATACAAAATATCGGATAATAAGATAGTCGGTAAGTGAGGAGTAGGAGTGTTTTTCATTTTTGTAATTGAACAGTCACTTATATTCTTTGATTGCTGATAAAAACCTGGACTAATATGTTAAGTATTTATCTAAGTTTTTCAATGTGTATGACCATTATATACAGAATAATTCATAAGTTTTACAACTACATTTTATTGTGACTTTATTTCTGAAGGATACTTATATTTAATAAATTCATTTGATTAGTTCACTCATAATCTCAACTAAAATAACCTTTCCAATTTTAACTAGTACACTTAAAAGATGTAGTATAAATAATAGTCATATTACATGCCTAGCGCCTTTGCCAGAAAGCTTTGTCACTTAAAATACGTAAAAAGTTTGATGACAGTAATATGTAGATGTAGTAATGTAATAATATAACATATTCTCAAATAAATGGTGGATGTTCTGATTTTACTTTAGAACAGAATGCATTATGTCTGTGTCCAGTCAGGAGATAGAATGTGCATCATTTATTTACTGGAGCAAATTTAATACAAAGAATTATTACCCAGGTATTAAAGATAGGAAATGGCAAAAAAGAGGGAGGGACACTACGGTATTACAGAAGTAATAACTTCAGGAAGCAGCTATTAGCAGCTATTACAAGGGCTGGGGAAACAAAGGGAAGGAGGTGAAATGATCAAAACTTAGAAATTTGGAGACAGCGCTGAGCTGAGACTCAAATCCATGAGGAGGATTTGCTGGACTGGTTGTGGTGTCTCAGAAGCTTAGAGGAAAGATCCTGTAGAGTTGAGATTTATATCTAAGAGGAGAGAGATCCCATCAACTGGTGCTGATGTCCCTGAGGGAGCTTGTTGAGGCTTATTTTCAAAGTATTGGAAAAACTACCACACTGCCACAGCCAGGGGAAAGCATTGCTCGGGCAATTCCGACAGGACTAAAGGAAAACAAAAATGAACGGTTCCTTTCTTCTTTCTCCAGCCTAACAGTGTCTCTATAGCACCCCCTACTGACAGCTGGACCTATCTGGCAAAAGAGAAAGGTGGTGTACAGAGTGCTAACTCTAGCACACAAAGCAGAATATAGACATAGGGCTCTAAATTGAGAGAAAATAATAAGAGGTACAGTCAAACATCTTACATATGTTGTCAAATGTGCCACTTCATATATATTTAAAAATAGTTCAGTATCCACTGATGAGGACTTTATTTTGGAGAATGTTGTTAAATATGGTGAAAATAACAAGAAATTTGAAATCATTCCTCCTTCTGTGGATGTCTATCCTCATTATGAGAAGTTAGTAAAGAAAAATGCTAAAATAGGCTTAAACTATAATAACAGTTGTTTGTGAAAACCTAGGTCTTGGATTTTCTGAGACAGTCTGTTCACAGGGCAGGACATGAGGTTTGTGTGTGTGTGTGCGTGTGTGTGTGTGTGTGTGTGTGTGTGTGTGTCAAGTGTTTTTAACAGATATTTAAGAAAGTAACATAACCTCGTTTGAAATTTTGGATTGAGAAAAAGTAGATCATCTTAATTGAGACTACGGCTTAAATTTTCTCCAGTCTCTGGCACAGATTCTTAAAAAGAGAACTGCTGCTTTTAATGGAGAGAAGTGAGGATGACATTTGGCTGATGCAGGAAAATATTTTGATTGCATTCCACCTCATTCTGGAAGATTTGAGCAAATAATATAAATGAACTAAAAATATAACTTTAGTCGTCATAAGCAACTTTTTCTTCCAAGGAGAAGAAAGGATGAAGATAAGAAACACACGGAAAAAAAGATACATGATCTGAAAGTACGCACAGGAGAAATCAAAGAATAACATGAGCACATATGCTGTATGCAACTAATCAGGCAAATTGCCAGCCAGCAAGGCTCATTGTCCCTCCATGAATTCTCATTTACTTCTAAGAGAAGTAGTTTCTGTAGACTCATTTCTCTTCCAGATGGCAATGAAACAAGTAAAGTAAAAACTGTTAGGGGACAAAGGATAAGAAGACAAGGAATGTTCATTCTGAGTAATTCCAGTGGGATGTAGTAGTGCTAATCTCTTCCCTTCAACTCCACTTCAAAACTCTATCTTGTTAAAAGGGAAGAAAACTATTCTGTTAACTATGTCATAGAATGAATCTAGCATTGTCGTGAAGACCATATACCACGCTCAAATTACTTTTTTTAATATGTTACTCTGTTTAGAATCTTGATATTAAAATTGTGTATTTACAGATATCTATAGTTCTGTAAACTTTTCAATTTCCCCATAGTTTCCAACTCCAAATATCCTCTGCTGTGTCCTCTATGTCGCTACTTAACTCTCCCAGGCAATTACTTTAATTCAACAAGTTTTTGTCTTGTTTTATTTGACTTCTTTTCCTTGCCTTTTTTTTGATGTTAGAAACATTGCAAGGCCTAACTCAGAGGTTTGACTAGAAAGCCTGAACGAGATCACTTTAATAATAATAGAAACCTTCAAGTGTCCCTGGGTGGTGCAAATAGTTGATTCACTCAATTACTAACCGAAACGGTGGCTGTTTGAGTCCACCCAGGGTAGCCTTGGAAGAAAGTTCTGGTGATCTTCTTCCTAAAAATCAGTCACTGAATATCCTATGGAGCACAGTTTTGTGGCACACATGGGGTCACAACAGCAACTTGTTTTGTTTTTATTTTTAAGATAAAAGCAGTATGAGCCTTAAAGAGGAGACTTCGGGGAGTTGATAAGTAGAAAAGTAACAAAGCCAGCAATACACAAATGACAGAGGAGAAATAAAAATTTTCATCATTTATGAAAAATTTGATAATATTAAAACAATGACAAAAAATGTTGTTAGATGCCGTTGAGACAGTTCCAACTCATAGTGACCCTCAGTATAACAAAATGAAACATTACTCGGTCCTGTGCCATCCTCAAATGTTGCAGTCACTGTGTCAATCCACCTTTTTAAGGGTCTTCCTATTTTTGAATGGCCCTCTGCTTTACCAAGTATGATGTTCTTCTCCAGGAATCAGTCCCTCCTGATAACATGTCCAAAGTAAGTGAGACAAAGTCTCTCCATTCTCACTTCTAAGGAGCATTCTGGCAGTGCTGTCACTAGCGTTGGTGCAACACAGTGTGTAACTCATGGTGTCACACCCCCTGCCCCCGCCACCATGGACCTTCTCCCTTACCAGACCAAACTGAATCCTTAGTAATGTTTTTTTGTACTAATGTGAACTTGTAAATTGTAATCACCCACATATCACTCCTTCTTTCCTTTGATTACTACTCTGTTCTCAAAAAATTTATTGATATAGATTCACAATTACTAATTACCACAATATTGTAGCTAAAACACTAGAAAATTTGACAAAATCAGTGATTATAAAAACACCAGCAGCAACGAAAACAACAGCACGTGCTTGTAGCACATGCAGATGAAACCACATGATTCAAAGCATCATGGTAACTGGATAATAATGACAGCTCTGATTGGAGGGCATTAAAAAGTTCAAAAAGTAAATTAGCATAGAGTTTTAGCCTTGCAGATATACTGATACTTGTCAGCTGGGCTTACAAAAAATATTTTAGTTGTTATAAGTGACTACAGGGTTATTTTTATTAAAAATAACAAATTTCTGTTGAAACACTGCAAAAAAAATTATAGACAGTCATTTTGGTGTCAGCTCCTCTGATAGTGTTACCTGGTGCAGTCTGCACCCCTGCACCACACCCCAACCCCCCCCAGTGATGCCACTGAGTTCTGGCTGTACATCTTCCAAGACAGATTTGTTCATTGTTCTGGCAATCCATGGTATATTCAATATTCTTTGCCAACAACATAATTCAAATGTGTCAATTCTTCTTCAGTTTTCCTTTTACATTGTCCAGCTTTTTCATGCTTATGAGGCAACTGAAAAGATCATGACTTAGCTCAGGCATACCTTAGTCTTCAAAGCGACGTCTTTGCTTTTTAACACTTTAAACAAGTCTTTTCCAGCAGATTTGCCCAATGCAATGAGTTGTTTACTTGACTGCTGCTTTCATAGGCATTGATTGTCGATCCCAGTAAAATGAAATCCTTGACAACTTCAGTCTTGCCTCAATTTATCATGATGTTGCTTATTGGTCTAGTTATGAGGTTTTTTGTTTTCTTTATCTTGAGGAGTAATCCATAATGAAGGCTATGGTCTTTGATCTTCATTAGTAAGTGCTTCAACTCCTCTTCACTTTTAGCAAGCAAGGTTGTGTCATCTGCATATCGCAGGTTGTTAATGAGTCTTCCTCCAATCCTGATGCTGTGTTCTTCTTCATATAGTCCAGCTTCTTGGATTATTTGCTCTGCATACAGATTGCATAAGAATGTGAAAGGATACAACCCTGACACACACATTTCTTGATTTTAAACAATATAATATCCCCTTGTTCTGTTCGAACAACTGCCTCTTGATCAATTACAGGTTCCACATGAGCACAAGTGTTCTGGAATTCCCATTCTTCCCAATGTTATCCATAAATTGTTACAATCTGAACAGTCGAATGCCTTTGCATTTTAATTAATAAAATACATGTAAACATCTTTCTTATGTTCTCTGCTTTCAGCCAAGATCCATCTGCCATTAACAATCCCTCATTCCACATCTTAATCTGGATTCACCTTGCATTTCCGGCAGTTCCTGTCGATGTTCTCCTACAACTGTTTTTGAATTATCTTCAGCAAAATTTTGCTTGAGTATGATATTAACGATATTGTTAGATAATTTCTCCTTTCTGTTGGATCACCTTTCTTTGGAATGGGCATGAATATGGAACTCTTCCTGTCAGTTGGCCAAGTAGCTGTCTTCCAAACTTTTTGGCATAACAAGTGAACACTTCCAGCATGCATCCATTTGTTGAAGCATCTCAATTTATAATCCATCAATTTCTGGAGCTTTGTTTTGCCCAAATGCCTTCAGTGCAGCTTGGACTTCTTCCTTCAGCACCATCAGTTCTTGATCATATGCTATTTCCTGAAATGGTTGAATGCCAACCAATTCTTTTTGGTACAGTGACTCTGTGTATTCCATCCATCTTCTCTTGATGCTTCCTGCATCATTCAATTTTTTGGCCATAGAATCCTTCAATATTGCAACTTGAGGCTTAAATTTTTCTTTGATTCTTTTAGCATGAGATATTCCAAGAGTGGTCTTCTCTTTTGGTTTTATAACTCCAAGTCTTTGAACATTTCATTATAAACAATTTGCCTTATCTTCTCGAGTCACCTTTTGAAATTTCCTTACTTCATCACTTCATCTATTTGCTTTAGCTACTCTGAGCTCAAGAGCAAGTTTCAGAGTCTCTTCTGACATCCGTTTTGGTCTTTTCTTTCTTTTTGTTGACCTTTTGCTTTCTTCATGTATAATGTCCTTGATGTCATCTCACATGAGTGACTATGCCGACACTTGAAATACTGGTGGCATAGCTTCCAGTATCACAGCAACATGCGAACCACCACAGTATGACAAAATGACAGACAAGTGGTGGCAACCAAAAATAAAGAAAATAAAAATAAAACAGTTTATAATGAGAATGCCAACACATTGTGAAATTTGTAATCAATGTCACAAAACAATTTGTATAAATATGTTAAATGGGAACCTAATTTACCATGTAAACTTTAACTTAAAACACAATAAAATATTTTTTAAAAATACAAAAGAGAATAAACTAAAAAAAATAAAGAGTTGATTCTGATGTTTATTACTGCATTGCATATTCCTTGAGTTCCAAGAACTGAAAAAGCAAAGCTATTTTTCTGTTAATTATTAACTTCTAACTTCCAAAACTACATTCTGAGTCACTGAAATTTGAGACTTGTTGGTCACTTTTATAAATATTCTGTGAGCTGGTAGAAAAAAATCCATGTTAAAAAATTACTAGATGCAGTAATCTATATATCCAGCGGGTCCTTCTTGATAACCGTTTTTGTCAGATCTACTTTTTTGTCTGTTTTTCCTATCAACAATTATTGAGAAAAATACATTTTGATTATGGTTATTTTAGGAATTTCTTCCTGTAGTTCTATCAATTTTGCCTCACATATATTTTAGGTCATTTTAGATACATAATCTTTGAAATCCCTACATCCTCTTAGTTAGTGTCATTATTAGTTCTTACCATTACATAGTCACTGCCCTCACCCCTAATAATTATTTTTTGTTATTTATTTTATCTGGATTTAACACACTGTAGCATTCTCTTGATCAGTATTTGCTGATATGTCCTTTGACATTCTTCACATTTAACCTCTGAGTACCCTTATGTTTTAGGTGTCTTCTTGTAAAAAACATACATCTGTAACTTTAATAATCCATTTTGTTTGATTATAATTATTGACACATTTGAAACTATGTCTGCCATCATAAATTTTTAAGCATCTCCTGGATTTTTCTTTCTCCTTATTAAGTTACTTTATTTTTTAAAAAATGCTTTCAGTGTGAGTCTTTGTATGGCAAAACTTTTGAGGTTGTAAATGCCTGGAAGTAATTTTATTAAATTATTTATTAAGAACGATAAAGGAAGGATAGTTTGGCTGTATATGAAATTCTAGGTTCTTAATTATTTTCCTTTAATACTTAGAAGATACTAATCCATAGCCAGCTTACATCTAGAGTTGCTCCTGAAAAGACTGTTATCAACCTAACGTTTGTTCTTTGTAAATGATAAGCAGTTTGTCTGCATAAGCTTTTTGTTTTTCATTTAACCTGATATTCATAATTTTACTATAATTCGATCAGGTTTTTCTTTTTCTTTTCTTTTTCTCCTTATTTCTCCTCTTTGGCACTCTATGGGGCTTCCTAGCTGAACGTTTTCATTTTTTTTCTTTTAATTCTGGAAAATAGATCTCTATTATATCTTTGCGCATATTAACTTCTGAAATATCATTTTTCTGCCTTTGGGGATTCATATCCGGATATTAATATGTCTACATCAATCCTACATATCAACGTTTCTATTATATTTTCTATTTCTTTTTCTTCCTCCTCCTACTGAGACATTTTTCTCAAAATGATTTTATGATTTGTTAATTCATTCTTCTGTTCTATATAGTCTTTTATTTAACCCACTGTTACGCTCTTTATTTAACTACAATTTTTGCTTGTATCACTAGTTTTTTTTTTTTATTTCTCATTTTATGTTATTCTATTCTTATTTTGCACTGGTAATTCCTTCCCTTATTCTTTTACTATTTTTATTATGCTAATTTAAAATGTTTGGTCCTTCTCTGGTAATATCTCTGGTTCAGACGGGATCTATAATACTTTGGGTTGTTTCTCTTTTAAAATAGTGTTGCTCCACGATGACTTGTTATGTTTTCCTGTGAACTCATTTTTTCTGTGGGAGGTGTCTTAGTTATCTATCTAGTGCAGCTGTAACAGAAATACCACAAGTGGCTCTGCAGGAAGGTCCTTGTCATCATCAATCTTTCTCTAGTCTAGGGGCTTCTCAGTGTAGGGATCTTGGGTCCAAAGGACATGCTCTGCTCCTGGCATTACTTTCTTGGTGATATGCAGTCCCCTGTCTGTCTGCTCCTTCTCTCTTTTATATCTCAAAAGAGACTGACTCAAGACACAACCTAATCTTATAAATTGAGTCCTGCCTCATTAACATACCTGCCTCTAATCCTGCCTCATTAATATTATAGCAGTAGGATTTACAACACATAGGAAACTCACATCCGATGACAAAATGGTGGACAATCACACAATATTGGGAATCATGGCCTAGCCAAGTTGACACACATTTTGGGGGGACACAATTCAATCCATAACAGGAAGCATTTGCTACTTTATTAGACAATGTGCACTGAGAAAGGCCAAATGCCAGTTCTAGTCAGTATTAATGTGTTCAGAAAAAGGGGGGTAGATGAGCCTCAGATTTTGAGCCCTGGGCACTAGACACTATGGTAGAAAACTCCCACCTCCACAAAATAGCTCCTCAGGTTTTGAGCTTTGCCTTTGAAGGAGAAACAGCATCAGAAAGAGACACATCTTAACAATAATTAGCTGGCTGTTTGAGGGGCAGGAGTAGGAATGGGACAACCTGTAGTAAATCAGTTAGTCTCAACTTGAGATCTCAGTTCGGTCAAGAGCTTCTACCTTGCACTGACTTTATTCCCAAAGACTCCTAAACTACAGGTCTAAATTTCTGCAGGTGTGAGAAGAAAGACTATTTGTCCCAAGGCAATGAAGTATCCAGCTTCAAGAGTTCATTTTTTCAATCTTACCCTCTCACATCCCTACCAAGTTGCCTTCTCCTCTAGGCCTAAGCTGCTACCTCTTTCAAATATCAGTTAAAAAGATCATTGTCCATGACCTCCAGGGGTTTCTGACTAGTTTCACAGGATTTTTTAAAGTTCTTCTACTTTTTAATACCATTCTTACATATCTAATTTATTCCTAGGATATGTAGATAGGATGATATAAGTATAGCCATTGATAACAACGTAAAATTTTATTTTGCTGCTTTTATGGATCAGACATTTAGTCAATACACTGTCTAACATGTTACTACTACTATACCAAAAAGCAGTATAGCTGATGATAGCCCATGAATTTGTCCGGGATTCCTTTTGAGAGACTTTGTTAAAATCAAACCAATAGAACACAGTGTGGAATAAAATGAATAAAACGTCTAGAAATGTCTTACAAAAAATTGAAACAAAGTGATTGTTTCAGCGTTCGGATTTTGACTATGTAAAAAATAACAAACTCATTCTTACAATTTCTTTAAAGTTTTTACTAATTTTGTGTATCATTTACATCATTTTTAATATTCTATCAGTTTTACAACTACTAAAAGAATAAATCAAAGCATGCAATGCACAGGAAGAGAGAGAAAGCAATAGCTAGGGCAACACTTGAAAATAAAGAAATAACTCATTGCCAGAATTCAACACAATTATCTCTAAGAGGCAGTGTTAATTTATATCACGCAGTGTAAGTATTACATTCTGAAAAGCGATATGAATGATAGCTGGAATAAAATTGTATCTACTTGACTCTATGGTTGAAGAGTACCCTACCCCATTGCTGTCGAGTTGATTCTGACTCGGTGGCCCAACAGGACAGAGCAGAACTACCCCACAGGGTTTTTAAGGAGCAGCTGGTAGATTCAAGCTGCTGACCTTTTTGTTAGCATCTGAGCTCTTAACCACGGCGTCACCAGGGCTCCAGTTGAAGAGTAGTGGCATGAAAAAGTTAGAAGTCAACAAAATTTTTTAGAGTCCTAGGGAAATGATATAATGAAATCACATCACAAAAACATACTCTCAAAAATATAAACATTCCAAAGAAGACTCAGGAATGAAAACATTTATCTAAATAACAACTCACAAAATGGGCACCCCAAGAATATGTGATTAATGAAGATTTAAAAGGTAAGCTGAGATGGGAATGTCTGAAAAAGAAAATCAGAGGTCTAAAAAGAGTTGAAGTTATCCATCAAAGATTAAATCAAGTTTTATAGTCTTGATGTTTCTCTATTCTATTTACATGAGAAAAGAAATGGAAAAAAATAGTGCTTTGGGTCACTGTAATATGTACGTAAGCACCTTTATCCAAAGTTGTTTTGTTGGCCAATGTGAGCAGAAGCTGTCCTTGCCTGTCTCTTCATTGAATTAGAGCTGATGTCTATAGGGGTTAAAGGCTGAAGACAGTGTCTCCACACATGGGACTGTAAATATAGAAACAATTCAAGCTGCTCTTTGAATGAAGATTAATTTACCACAAGCAAAAAGGGAAGTCACTCTCTTTTTGAAACCTCAGCTGTTTGGAGACCTGCTCTAACTCACTGTGAAATGAATCTAGCTAGAGTCATTTTGAACACTGGCTATTGATGCCTTCATTTCCACATGAAAGCATTGCTCCTTCTTTTTCATACAAAAAGCAGAGTTAGTGTTAATAGCTTCCAGCAAAGATTCTATCATTGTATTGTGTTCAAGATAGGTTTTAGTTTGGAAACACATTTCAAATGTTGAGTTCACTAAGAGCAAGGCTTGCAAGTAAAGTGTATCGTAAACCTCAATGGCGTAAAAGCCTAAAGTTGTTTCTTTTACGCGTTAGCAGAGTTGTAAAGTGAAGTCTGGTTGTTCCTACTAACTTTAGTGCCATGGGTGGTTAACCGCCAGGGATGGGAAGGACTTCAGTGACAAGAGTTAACTGCATATTTGTCAAAACCTTAAAAAATAGTGTGATGTCTTTTCCCACATGACCCCCAACTATTCTTCCCACGGTCATTTGAATTGGTTTTTGTACCATCATCCTTTGTCTTTATTTCTGTAATTTCATTATTTTATTGCAATTATGCTGACACTGTTGCAGGCAGGTTAGAGATTACCAAAAGGCAGAAAATTATAAGAAAAGTCTCTAAATGTATTTAGAGAAATATTGATGAAAAGTTATGATACAACATTGTTGTTTACTCAGGTGAGTCTTGGAATATATGTTAAACTCATTGGTTAGAAAAGCAAAGGAGAAAATACTGTCTACGATTTGGGTCATAGGTTTTGCTGTATATTCTAGCTATAAATACATAATCTCTAAACTAGTTATTCATTGCTGAAGTTAATTTTCAATCTCAAATTTGGAGACATTTAATGGATAAAACAAATATTTCTCCCTTACAAAAAGGAAGCATTATGCTTAGATATTGGGTATTGGAGAAATCAATCTATTTCTTAATCTAATGAAAAACTGTAGAGATTTATGCTCAGTTATCATACTTAAAACAATATTTTTAAAAAATCTTATTTGAAGTATGTGAAACAAATTCCTATTGTACAAAGGGCATGGATAGTTTATTGTTTGTGAAATCATTTCATTTATTTTCTCAGGGATTTAAGTAAAAAGAAATAGCATAAGACAAGAGAGAGTGGTCTCATACTTAGAACAGCGAAATGTGAAACCTATTAAATTATTTTCAAAAATATAAATAAATCAGTTCAGTGAAGCGTGCTTTTTGTCCACAGGAAACTGGAGAAACACATAGTTCAGATTACTGTGTAATGACAGTGTTAACTGTAATTAGCACCATAAACCTATTGCTGTTCAAACAATAAAAGTGGTAAACTATTGACCTTAAACAGACCCTTTGCTTGCTCTTTTGTTCTTATTTTTCTTTTTCTTTTCTTTCTTTTTTTTTTTAATATGTCAGTGACTACACTGTCATTGCTGAAAACCATAAAAGTGGAATATCTGGTTCAAGAACTGCCAAGTGTAAGGGCAAAGCTGGGACGTAATTAAGACAAAAAATAAAAGTTTCTTAGTCATCACGTAACTGGCCCCAGCCTTTTACAATTTCCATTTAATAATGATGATTTACAAACAAGATTATTAGTAAAAATGTTACCCAACAATATATTAGTTAAAAAGTCAGTGCCTGCAGATTGGTCTAACATGTAACACATGTTTAAGTAGTGGTGAGACGGGCTAACAGCTTTAGCAATGGTGCTTTATTGAGGGTGGCTGAACTATGACAGGAAAATACCACACACAATAGCACAGAAAATAGCAATGACGCTCATTTTAGAGGAAATTCAAGCATGTGGGTAAGTGTTAGGCCTAAGGAGAAGACCAGCTGCCAGAATAAGGGAAAAGAAAATATCGTGACCCAGAATGAAAACGATTGTGTTTCAATTTTCTCCCGGTTAGGGAAATAGCTGCATCAGTGCAAAATCATAGGGCAATCCAGAAAGCCCTATTTACAGCTGAAGACAAGCAGGACAGAGGGCCTGTGGGACCCGAACAGGACAGGAGGCACACAATTGCAGCCCTAGAAATGTGTCTTACTATTATATTCCTTCTGCTTCTATTGTTCTGGCTCCATCCTTGGAAATACCTGTGCTTTTTAGATTTGATGTTCATTCTCTTATCTCCAGAAATTTAATCTTTTTTCCTAGTGCTTTTATTCTCTTTTGACTTCTATTTTTATTTTTATTTTTTAAGTTTTTTTTTTTTTAATTCTACTTTAGGTGAAGGCTTACAAAACAAATAGTTTCTCATGAAACAGCACTACACATGTTTTATGACACTGGTTAACAACCCCACGACATATCAACCCTCTAACTTATCAATCTTTTTTTTTTGGTAAAAATACAAATAGCCAAAGATACACCATTTCAAAAATTTCTACATGCACAGTTCTGAGACACTGACTATGCTCTTCCAATTGTGCTGTTATTCTCACTTAAGATGAAGGCTTACAGAACAAAATTGTTTCTCATTTAACAGTTACTACAAATGTTGCCCTATGACAATGGTTAACAATCTCACAACACATCAACAATATCCT
>NW_004444203.1:59672-72395 GCF_000243295.1 Trichechus manatus latirostris
CGTGGTGCTTCTGCCTAGAGCGCCATTTTGCCGGAACTCCTCTTGACTTCTGTTTTTTATTCTGTATTGTACGTCTATAGTTTATCCTACCATAATTTATTTCTTTAAGCTTTCTCTATTGTCAAGTTTACTCTTTAATTTACCCCACTATCGATTTTGATTATGGTTTTGTGTTTTATTCTTTCTTGATTACTTTTTATATTTTAACCATCCTTCTTACGTCTTTTTCTTCCTCCCAGACTGTTTCTCCTGATGATATTCTACTTCTCTATACAGCCTTGTATCTTTTTTAAAGAATAACTCTCAAATATTTTCTAAAATGTTCTTCTGTATTTAGGTCACTGTTTTTCAGAAGTCAACTTTCCTTTCTGAGTCTTTAAGGAACTGTTCTCTTTTATTTTGTGGTAATTATTAACTCTCTGGAGACATGGTAGCATAGTAGTTAAGAGCTCGGCTGCTAACCAAAAGGCTAGCAGTTCGAAACCTCCAGCCACTCCTTGGAAACCCTATGGGGCAGTTCTACTCTGTCCTATAGGGTCGCTACGAGTCGGAATCAACTTGACGGCAACGGTTTTGGTTTGGTTTGTTATCTATCTACCTATCTATACATACATACATACAAATACACATATATAATATGTGTTATATATACACACATATTGGCATTTGAATATTAAAAACTATCTTGTGGCCTGGCATTTGCTGATATTTTAGGTTATCTTAAACATCCAGTGTGGGCAGCATCCCTTTCTCAAATACACACTTGGACAACAAATTTCTATTATAATATGTTTCCAGTTTATTTTACTTTTTGGTAATTTTAAACAGTCATTCATCTAGTGAAAGGCTGCTAGGCTAAGAACAGATCATCCGTTCATACGTGGCACCTCTAATGAAGACATTCCATGTTTTCCGGAGGCATTGCAGTATATGGAAGAACGTACCCAGACCAGGCCCTACTTCTACAAGTTTTCTGTTTCTGTCTCTTTGTATAACACTTTCCATTAGTTGACTATACATCCTAAGATACCATAAGTCTCCATCCATCCTTTTCTTTTTCCTTTTATGACAGATACCGACCTTTGACTTTAAATTATTTATAAGTCTATATACATATACATATGTTGTTGTTGTTGTGTGCCATCTAGTAAATTCTGACTCATAGCAACACTATAGGGCAGAGTTGAACTGCTGCATAGGGTTTCCTAGGGAAGAGATCATCCAGAGCCATTGGTGGGTTTGGACTGCTGATCTTTTGGTTAGCAGTTGAGTGCTTTAAACTTTGTGACACACACACGTATACATATATATGACAAAGGATGAGGCATAAATTTTATTCTGATCTTGCTCAGTCAAAGCCAGCTGCTTGCCTTCCTGGTCAACACTGCTCCAGCTTCATGGAGCTAGTCACATACAGAGAGCGAGTCAGAGTTTGCCCCATCTTCTTGGAGGCTCTTGCTGCTGCTCTATTTGGGAGAGTAAGGAATGCTATAAAAATGATCTTCTCAACCCCCCCATCTCTACTAACAGTCCAGTCAATAAAGATGCAAATATGAAGTTTCTTTTTCCACACCATTTCTAGGTTCAATCCTTTTGTGCATATTCATATATATCTTATTAGAACATTGTAAACAAAAATAAATCACCTGTTTTATACATATATGTATATTTTTGCATACACTTACTATTCATGTGTTTAAAATCTGACTTGCTAAAGTGACCAAAATTATTATTATTTATTAAAGTTCTCAAATATCATTATGGTAGACACGTATCTACTAACAAAAACCACCATCTTTTAGATTGCATTTGCGAGTTTCACTTAATGTGAAGGTAAAAATGGCTATTTGGGATATTGAAAGCTAAGACAAAAGCAACTTTTTATAAGTACTCCATGAAGGCGAATCAACATATAGCTTGTCCTGGAAGAAACAAAGCGTCTAGAATAAGGATATGCAGATTACCTATGTGAGACTCCCTTGGAAGTAGTATACACAGGGAAGACAATGATTCACTGGGGTCATCGTCTCATAAAACTGGAGAGTAAGAAACTGGAGAGAAAGTACAAATGCTAGGTGTATTAGTTTTCTATGCTGCACTCAAATTGCCATCAACTTAGTGGCTTGTAACAATAAAAATTTATCACCTTACAGTTCTGGAGGTCAGAAGTCCAAAATAAGTCTAGGGGAAAATGTGTTTTACTGCCTTCTCCAGTATTAGAGGCTGCCTCATTGCTTGGCTTCTGGTCCTGCATTACTCCGATGTCTGCTTCCATCATCACATCTTTTTCTCTCCCTCTATTTCCGTCATCACATCATCTTCTCTGACTCTGATCCTCTTGCCTCCTTCTTATAAAGACTCTTGTGATTACATTGCGCCCACCCACCCAGATGATCCAGTTTAATATCCTCATCTCAAAACCCTTAATTTAAGTGCATCTGCAAAGTCCCTTTTGCTATGTAAGGTGATAGATTCATAAGTTTCAGGGATTAGGATGCGGACGTCTTCGGGAGAGACATTATTCAGCCTACCACACTTGGGAAATTAAAAAACCCTCCAGGAACAGAAGAAAGAACTTCATAACAATATGAAATTTTCAAAAATCCAAGACACATCATTATCACTTTATACACTGAGTTGACCACCATACATGTAGGCATTGTATGCTAATAGTTAAAATCCATGAGAGAAAAAGAGAAAGTGCATGTTGGAAGTAACTATTTGGGGGCAATCTTTGAATGAGCATGCATAGTTTGTTGAAATCAGTAAATCTGTCAATCACTAAAAGATGTACGATAGATTTATACCAACTCTTTATTTAAGAAATATTAGGAACATTCTTCTACCCTTAGCAAGACAACTTCACAAATCTTTCTTAGAGACATCATGATAATATGAGGAGACGTGTCATTAACAAAATTGTTAGAGACCTTCACTACTCATAACATTCTTTAGAGAGAATCTAAATTACAGTTGCCACTTTGTGAATTGGTGGCATACAAGAACAGGTGCCAGATCTCCACTTTCAAATTTAGTGTTTCATTTTTAAAGACAGGACTGGCCTTGCCCATACCACAAACATGTAATCAGGTGCCAAAATGCATCATCTTATTTGACCATTTGGTTTTGTGGTATACATCAAAAGATTTGATTAAAGATGATTTGTGTCCTTGGAGATTCTATTTTTCTAAGCTTTCAACACTGATAATATAAATTACACTATAAAGTTATTTTAGACTTCAAGGTCATATGAAGTAATAACCTTGTTGAGAATAAAAGAAAACAAAAAAAAAACTGTCACTGCTACTACAGGGGGAAAATAAGCTATTTTAAGAACAAGAGATGCTAGTAAATTATATGAATTACAACTGTGACGGGCAGAGATTGTCATTACATGCTATTAACAAATAGATATTTAAATACATTGGGGCACTAGCATTAAACAAGGAACTCAAGATTCTAAAGTTTAAGAATTTTTAGAGATAGCATCGTAATGTTAAAATGTCATTTTATTTTGCTACATTATTAGAAATGGCAAGCATAGAAATGGGCATAGAAAGATACACATAAAAATCTTAACAGTATTTTTGTCTTGGGAGGTACCAATAGAGGATTTTTTCCCGTTTGTATTTTTGAAAGTTTTCACAATTTTTTTGCATTGATATTCATTTAATTTTTAAATTAAAAATCATAGCTAAAAGTAGCACGTAAAACTGATTAATTAGGTGTTACAAAGTCCTTTTTTGTTCATAGATAAACATGTAAAAATCCATAATATTGGGAATTTTAATTTATTATTTATAATTTGTAGACAGACAAGAAGAAGTCTCTGCATTTAATATATTACCTCTAATAACCAGGATGCATTCTGAAAAGTCTGGTGCTTTCTCATAGAATCAGGAGGGCAGAAAATGAAAAGAAGACTGGAAATAAGACAAAAACCCCCATTCAAACCACTAAAAGTATTCCTAAAATTCTCTCCGGCAGAGCGGCTGGTGGGTTCTAATGTCAACCTTTTGGTTAGCAGCCAAGCACTTTAACCGCTGCACCACCAGGGTTCCTTCTAGTACAATGAATTTTAGAGCACATATAATAGATATAGAGTAGCACGTGCACACAAGCACACATATATACAATATATACATATAAGTACACCTATACACATAACTAGGTATGCCATGTGCATAGTTAATAAACTGTATAGTATTTACTTCATTATGTGAACACTTTCACTTTCAGAGGAAACTTCTGTTGCCTGTATTAAGTCCAAATTTTAAAGAAATACCTCAGGTATTGTTAACGGCAAGTAACCACACCAGCATTGCTGTAAAGCAGAAAGACAGGAAACTGTTCAGGGACCCCATTCCTCGAAGAAGAGGGTCCAAATAAGAATTTTACTTTGCAAAGTTGCAAAGTAAAAATTCCCATTCCCAAAATTAAAAATGAATGAAAAAGAACATTATTTTAAATAAAGCAATACATTTTGATGCTGACAAATTGTTTTGACGCAACTGTCGCCAATCAGTGACATCAAAAGAGTCAAATCAGAATACAAAAACAGTTTTTTTTAAATTATCAAGTAATGTTCAGAAGAGATACTCTTTACCTTTATCAAACATCCAAGTCCTCCATGCCTGTTACTGGGTCCAAACTTTGTATTTTCCCTCACCCTTTTCTTTGTTGTTGTTTAACTGAAATGTTTATGGCAATAACAACTGACTAGCTGTTATTAAATTGCCTGAAAATGTTTGTCCCTCAAGAAAGATTTTATTAAAAAATAATTAAACATCATTTATTAATTATATCAGAAAAGATGAACCATTGCTTACTTCAAAATTAATTCTTTAGAAAATTTTGAACTGTTCGTTTTGTTTATTCAAGGATGATTTTACTTTCATATTATTATTTGTTCCAACATTAAAATTTTCATTAAATTATCACCTATTTTAAGCTCCATTATATTTACATTTTCCTCTCTGATTTACATTTAAAATGTTAATCTCTATCAGATTTTACCTAGTGGATACCAACAGTGGCTTTCTAAATGTTTACATAAACTATCGATAGCAGCTGGTGGATTCGAACTGCTGACCTTTTGGTTAGCAGCCTAGCTCTTAACCACTGCACCACGAGGGCTCCAGTGTTTACATAGCCCACTTTAAATTTCATTTGCAAACATTGAAATGCCGCTTCAACTAAGTGGTTCTATCAGTCATAGGCAATATCTGTTCCTTATAAACTATCCAAACAAAAACTGTTTACAGTGGTTTGTGTTTGTCTCTCCACATATATTTCTCAAATCCATTCAAATTATTTACAGTTTTCTAGAACTATTTTTGCAAAAACATAAAGAAGGTGACTACTGCTTGGTATTTTAAGTGCTTTCATGTTTTCACAAGGCCCAGGCCCTTTTACAAAGAGTCAGAGATGCAATGATGATTTGGAATGGAGCCACGGGCAGTCACGGGGAGAAGTTTGGAGGTAGGGGATCTGAAGCATCTGTTAACAGCAGTGTTCTTTCTACACTGTCTACACTGCTTCACAATAAGAATCAGTGAAAAAAGTAAGTCCGAACTGGGGTACAGGTCAGAGATTGTGCGGGAGCATCACTAGTACATAACTGTCCGTAAATTTTTCAAAAGTTGCAAATATAGTTTATTTGTTGACTGTGAGAAATTGTCTCCAGCACTAGTCTGATAATATTGACATATATTAAAATTACTTTATTTTAATAGAGTGGGGTATTACGTGGTTTGTGAAATTTTAAGAGATTTTATGACATGATTCAATTGATTATGTAGTTGCTGAATGAAACGTAAAAATTTTCTTTTACAAAACCCAAAAAAGAAATGCCACATATCTCGGTAATCTGGGAATTCTTCAGGATGAACAAAATTAAGTAATTCAAGGATTTTACCCTAGATTCTATATACTTATATAAGGAAGCCTGGTGAGCTGTTAACGTAAAGGTTGGGAGTTGGAAAACACCAGTGGCTCGGTGGGAGAAAGATGTGGCAGTCTGCTTCTGTAGAGATCTACAGCCTTGGAAACCCTATGGGGTCACTATGTGTCAGAATGGACTCATAGTGGGTTTGATTTTGGGTGTTTTTTTTTAATATACCTGGGTTCTGGATCACAAGGTGCGATAGGCAGAATAATGCCCCTCCCCCAGAGATGTCCATGCCGCAATTCCCTGAACCTGTCTCTCCACATCTTACATGGCAGAACGGACTTTGCAGATGTGATTAAGGGTTTGGGCCTTCCAATGGTGAGATAATCCTGGATTATTTAGATGGGTCCAATCTAATCACACAAGCTCTTAAAAATGGAAAATGAAGGCAGGTAAGTAGTAAGAGAAGGATTTGATGCCCCACTGCTAGTTCTGAGAAGCAAGGTACTATGTGCAAGGACAGGAAAGAGGCCTCTAGGAGTTAAGGGTGGCCCTCGCTTGACAGCCAGCACAGGAAGGGAGACCTCAGTCCTGCAACTGTGTAGCACTGAATTCTGCCAACACCTGAATGAGGAAGGAAATGGATTCTGCCCAAGAGCTTATAGACAGAAACACAGCCCTGCTGACTGACACTTAGATCTTAACGTGGTGAGACTTCTGACCTCCAGAACTGTAAGATAGTAAATTTGTGTTGTTTTAAGCCACCAGGTTTATAGTAATTTGTTATGGCAGAAATAGAAAACTAGGACACAAAGATTTCCTAAGATTGCTTACAATATGTTGTACATTTGTTTATGGCCATTTTTCTGATGAAATGAAACCAAAAATCAAACGCATTGCTTTCAAGTCAATTCAGACTCATTGCAACCCTGTAAGACAGGGTAGAACTGTCCCATAGTAATGAAAGAGGCCACATATTTCATCTGAGTCTTTTAAGAATCAATGACACACACAAACACATACAAATCAAGAATCATTGAGCTCTACTATACTTTCTCATATTATAGCATTAAAAATATCCTCACTCACTGGGAAAGCAGAATGTTTTTCATCTTACACATTCAACATTTTGTGACAAAACAACTGGATACAAGAGCACTCAACTCATATTCTTTTCCCATTGTTCTCTGTACCTCTAAATTAGGCAACATTTGTCTTTCACTCTTTCACTTACTATGTTTCTTGTGGACGGTGAGATATTATAGTTACTCAGAGTGAATAATGAATTCCTAGAAGGCAGGATTTTTAAAAATTATTATTTTTCATCAAGCACAGTGCCTCACAATGGTAAACCCAAAAACCCGTTGCCGTTGAGTCAATTCTGATTTATAGCGACCCTGTAGGACAGAGTAGATCTGACCCTTAAGGTTTCCAAGGAGAGGCTCGAGGATTCGAACTGCCGACCTTCTGGTTAGCAACTGAGTTCTTAACAACTGTGCCACCAAGGCTCCTCACAATGGTAAGTACTGCAAAAATGTTCACATGACTATATAATAAAGATAAGGTTCTATCTCAAGATAATGAGTTGTACAATATGACAGAATGAACTGTGCACATGGGAAGCTGTTTCATGTTCAGTCTTACTTAAATATCCTCATAGGATATCTGGAATTAATAAAGCTTTAATAAGATGTGTAAAGACTCCTCGGTGTAAAGGTGTGCTAAACACTTAGATGATGGCAATTTTTTTAAAAATGCCTGGAGAAGTTGGAAACATGGAGAGTAAATTTAAAAATGAGATTCAACTTGAAATAATGCAAAGGAGCATATCTGCAGAAAAATAATCAGAAACAGTCAGTGGAAGGAAAACAATTGGAAAGCAGTCAAATCAAACCAGACAAAAGAAAAAGGATACTAGAAGTAAATTAGATGAGACTGAAATACTATGACACTTCAGGGGAGAAAACTAAAAATTATCTTGGTGGCTACATCAGAAGACCAAAGAAGAATCGATGCCTTTGAATTATGGTGTTGGCAAAGATTATCAAACATACCACGGACTGTCGGAAGAATGAACAAATCTGTCTTGGAAGAAGTACAGCCAGAATGTTCATTAGAAGCAAGAGTGGTGAGACTCCTTCTCACATACTTTGGACACATTATCAGGAGGGACCAGACCCTGGAGAAAGACATCATGCTTGGTAAAGTAGAGGGTCAGCGAAAAAGAGGAAGACCTTCAACAAGATGAATTAACACAGTCGCTGCTCAAGCATGAAAATGATTGTGAGGATGGTGCAGGACCAGGCAGTGTTTTGTTCTGTTGTACATTGATAGCGTAATGTGCTGTTGTTAGGTGCCGTCGAGTAGGTTCCAACTCATAGGGACCCTAACAAGAAAGTACACATGAACTAGAATTCCATTAGGATAGTGTTTTTTCCCCCCCTCCTATGTTTAAGAACTCAGAAGAACTGGAAGGAGTTCAAAAAAGAAGAGCAAACACAATTAAGAGTCTAAAGGGATTGATTTATACAGTGAGAGGAAAGAAATAAAATTGGCTGAAAGACTTCTAGACAGAATATCATCAAAAGTCTATAAAATTTACATACTGAGTCAGTAGAAGGTGATTTAGCTCGATAAAAAAGAATCTAGGCAGAAGTACAGTGAGACAAATGTAAACTCTGATACTGAAAATATTTTTGTAATTTTGTTCATTCTGAAATCTAAAGTGTTCCTAATGGTACTATATTCAAAAATCTGCTTTTTTGTTGTTGTTTATGATCTATATTGTGGCTTATGCTAAGTGACCCGGGGACAGAGATGTTTTAGAGATCCTTTGTACCCTTACCATTCTCTTCCTAACAGATTATCATTATCATTTTAAGGCACTGCCTTCACAGCTTATAAACACTGATTTTATAACCATAGCTTTATAATAAGTCTTGAGATCTGGTGGGGCAAATCCTCTCACTTTGTGCTTCCACTTCCAAAAGGATTCTCTGTTTGTTTTGTCTCTTTATACATACTCTGTCCACTTGCTGATTTTCATAGATTAAACTATTAAACACAGAAAACACTGAAGTATATATATCTCTTTTCTTGACCATTTGTGAGGAGCTAGGTTGATTTCTCTCATACGCAGCCACCACCTATCAGTGGAGCCTTGTGTGCTGTTATCATGCTGAACAGGCAATGGATCTTGTCAAAGATGGAATTATGTCCCCCCAGAAATATTTGTCAATTTGGCTGGGTCATGATTCCTAGTGTTGTAAGATTGTGTACCAATTTGTGATCTGATGTGATTTCCTTATACATTGTGAACTCTGTCACTATGATGTAATGGGATGGATTAGTGGCAGTTGTACTGATGAGGTCTGCGTGATTGGATGGTGTCTTGGGCCAATCTCTTTTGAGATGTGGAGGAGAGAAGTGAGCAGAGACACATGGGAACCTCATACCACCAAGAAAGCAGTGCCAGGAGCAGAGCGCATCCTTTGGACCTGAGGTTCATGCACAGAGAAGCTCCCACACTAAGAGAAGACTGATGACACTGGCCTTCCTCCAGAGTCGACAAAGAAAGCCTTCCACTGGAGCTGATGACCTAAATTTGGACTTGTAGCCTACTAGACGTTGTGAGAGAATAAACTTCTCTTTGTTAAAGCCATCCACTTGTGATATTTCTGTTATAGCAGTACTCGATGACTAAGACAGATCTACTTTCAAAAACCAGCCAATGAAAACCCAGTGGGGAAATTTTGGAAAGATGGTAGTGTAAACAAACCTTTTTTCCGACCCTCCCTCACAAATACAACAAGAAATACAGCAAGGAAACGGTGCTTGACTTTGAGGGATTCTGAATTGGGAGTAGAGGAAGCCATGGAGAACTGCAGACAGGCAACAAGTTGTATACTGTAGGAAAATCACTTCTCCCACTGTCCCTGCCCCTCCCCTCAGCCACATGGGCCTCCAGTTCCTATGAACTGGGGAAGCGGCCCTAGTAAAAGAGCCAGCTTTCTTAACCATCACACTTTCGCCTGTACAAAGAGAGAGGACCCCAAGCTTCTGTTCTAAAATAAACAAGGCAGACCTCCTCAGAGGTCCATTTAGAGTGTGCCAGTACCTCCACCACGTGGACACTGTCAGCTGCAAGCCCACTGTGAATTGCCACAGAAGGCCCTTGCAGTACAGTCAACTCTCATAGTCAGCATACTACCTGCCTCCTCGTGCACCCCATAGCTCAGGCCTCTGAAACCAACAGGACAAACCTCCTGGGGATTCAGTTCAGGGTTATCTTCTCCTCCTTCCAGTCAGTTCTGAAGACTGATGACTGAAGCTGCTGTGTGCTAGGAAGCAGCCATTTTGAGTGGAGGTTACACCCATAGCCAACATATTACAGGGAAGGCTCTGATAGAAACAAGGCAGACCTCCCTGTGGTTCCATTTGTGCATGACAACCCCTCCCCCACCTGGATACTGTCACCTGTAAGCCAGCTGTGAATTGCTATAGAAGGCCCCTGCAGTGGAGTCTTCTCCCATAGTCAGCATTCTACCTGCCTCCCTGCTCACCTCAGAGCTCAGGTCTCTGAAACCAACCTGACAAACTTTCCTGGGGAGCAATTTGACTTAGTCTGCCCCCACTTCTGGTTGGTGCTGAGGACTGCTGATAGTGGCTGCTGTGTGCTAGGAAGCAGACAGTTTGAGTAGAGGCTACACTCACAGCCAACAATATACTGGGGTGAGGGGCTCTGAAAGCAACAAGGTAGACCTCAGTGAGAATCTGACCACCCCCTACCCCACCTGGTAACTGCTGATTGCCAGGCTGTTGCAAACTGCTACAGAAGGCCCCTGCAGTGGAGTCTGCTCCCAGAGTCAGCATTCTACCTGTTTCCCTCTTCATTCTATAGTTCAGGCCTCTGAAATCAACAGAACAGAGCTCCCTGAGGGACAGTTTGGGTCTGCCTGCTTCCCTTTCTGGTCGATGCTGAAGACTACTGACTAAGGCTGCTGTATGCTAGAAAGCAGATATCTTGAGTGGAGGTTACACCCACAGTCAACATACTATGGGGTGGGCTCTGATAGTAACAGGGAAGACCTCCCTGGGGGTCTGTTCAGAGCATGACAACCCCTCCCCTACCTGGTAGCTGTCAGATGCTGGACTGATAAGAACTCCTAGAGAAAGTTCCCTACATTGGAGCCAGGAGGGGGGTTACCTAAGTAGAGACTACCCCCTCGATCGCAGGGCCACTGGGGCTCTGAAACCAACAAGACAGTTCTTTCAGAGGTCCTTCTGGGAAGTGTCAGCCCCTTCTCCTCCTGAAACAGAGGAAAGTCTCCTTGTGCTTTCCCTGAACTCCAGCTCAGATACAAGCAGCCTGCACAGAGCAAGGAAGGAAGCCTCAGGCAAAACTGAGGAGAAACACCCAGCACAGTAGGAGACTTACTGGGAGTGGGTTTTCCAACTGAAAATGTGGTTGCAGAAGCAGAGAAGAGAAGGGAGTAATAACCAGAGAGAGGACTCCATCCCCTGGTAAATAGATTGATTAGCATATGATATCTCACCTGTGTGGTGGCACCAGCTACTGGACACATTGACCATAGCGTGTTCTCTGGTGTGTTTGGGAGATATTGAAAGTTGAAAACCAAGATCTGGAACTTTCAAATCCTAATGAACCGGGTAAGGAGAAGGAGCTACCACAGAGAGAGAGAGGAAATGGTAATCAAAGGCCTAAGGCTCTGCTTGCCTAAGAGTTTTTTGCAGAAAGTAGTGCAGGTAAAAATACCAAATACCAAGGAGAACTGGGACCGTTAACATCCTTGAAAATGTCAGTGCCTCAACAAAAAAATCAAAAGACACACAAAGAATAAAGAAACGATGGTCCATCCAAATGAACATGAGGAAGGTAGTGAAAGTGCATCTAAGGGTGACCAAATAATGAAAAAAATAGAAGAATATAATACATCAACATTAAACATAATTAAAAAGTTACGGGAAAACATAACAAAGATGTCAAAGAAATAAGGAAAACAATCCAAGAACAAAATGAGGATCTTACTTGCAACCAAAAGGACAATAAATGAAATGAGAAACACAATAGAAGGACTTATCATCAGATTTAATCAGGCAGAAGAAAGAATCAACAAATTAGAGGATAAGATAGTTAATGAAGCTGAAGAGCAACAAGAACAGACACCCAAGAAAGCTAAGCACAATTTCATGGAATTATGGCACAACTACAAGAGACCTAATATATGCTTCCTAGGAATTCCAGAAGGAGATGAGAGGGAGAAAGGGATGAAAGAATATTTTAAGAAATAATGACAGAGAATTTCCCCAATCTAATGAAGGACATGAGTCTACAATTCCAAGAATCACAAAGAACTCCAAGCAGGATAAAACCAAAGAGATCTACAGGCAAACACATCACAGTTAGGCTTTCAAAAACTAAAGACAGAGAATCCTGAAAGCAGAGAGAGAGAAGCAAACAGTTGCATACAAAGGATCCATAATAAGACTAAGTGCCAGTTTCGCCTCAGAAACATTGGAGATCAGAAAGAAATGGAATTAAATATTTAAAGTGCTGAAAGAAAAAGAAAACAAACTCATTCACGAATACTATACCCAGCGAAACTGTCCTTCTAGAATAAGGGTGAAATTACAACATTCCCAGACAAAAAGAAGCTGAGAGAATTCTTATCCAGCAGACCAGCACTACAAAAAATACTAATGGGAATTCTGTAGATGGAAGGGAAAAGACACTAGGAAGTAATTTAAAGACATACATAAAAAGAAAAAGATCCCTAATAAAAGGAATTGTATAGACAAGTGTAAGGGCTAGT
>NW_004444203.1:74049-80767 GCF_000243295.1 Trichechus manatus latirostris
TGGAGGGACGGCGTGGTGCTTCTGCCTAGACCGCCATCTTGCCGGAGTCCCCTAGTAATAAGGTATTCTTGTTTGATAATTCTAATTGTTTTGTGCTTCATGATTTTTAATGACGAATGTGTAAAAACGGTAAAATTATGTTATGCATCACATGAAATATAAAGGTGTATTTAGTGATAAAAACAAAATGAGCAAGGAGACAGGAAGAACAGTATAGGTATAGAATTTCTTGTATGTTATTGAAGTTAGGCTGGTACCAATTTACTCTAGGATGTTATAAGTGCAAGCTAGTAAATGTAATATACAAGGTAACTACTAAGAAAATATCTAAAAATCACACAAGAAAGGAAAGGAGAAGAGAACCAAAATGGCTCACTATAATAAACCATCAAAACACAAAAGCAAGCAGCAGTAAAGAACAAAAAGAAGCTTAAGACACACACAAAAAAATAATAATATTGCAGAAGTAAGTCACTTATCAGTAATCACAGTGAATGTAAATGGACTAAATGCTTCAATAAAAAAAAAAAGAGTGGCAAAATAGATTTTAAAAAAATAAAACATTATCCAACTATTTGTTGTTACGAGAGGACACAAATAGGTTGAAAGTGAAAGGATGGGGAAAAAAGTCTACGTAAATAATAACCAAGAGAGCTGAGGTGTCAATCTTAATATTAGACAAAGTAGACTTTAAGACTAAATCTGTAAGAAGAGATAAAGACAGACATTATATAGTGGAAAAGGGGTCAATTAATTTATAAATATATATGTATCCAACATTGGAGCACCTAAATATATAAAGTGTACTCTGATAGAATTCAAGAGAGAAATATATAGTACTACGATAATAGTTGGAGACTTCAACATCCACTTTCAATATTTGACAGAGCACTAGAAAGAAGATAAACAAGGAAACATTGGACCTAAATGACACTATAAACTAACTATACTTAACTGACATATATAGAACAATCTACCCAACAAAAGCACAATATATATTCTACTCCAGTGTACATGGATCATTCTCTAAGATAGGCATTGTGTTAGGTCACAAAGCAAGTCTTGATAAATTTAAAAAGATTGAAATCATGCAACTTATTCTCTCCGATCACAACAGAGTGAAGCTAGAAATCCATAACAGAAAAAAAAAAAACTGGAAAATATACAAGTATATGGAAATTAAACAACACACTATTAGACTACCAATGGATCAAGGAAGAAATCAAAACAGAAATCACAAATTTCCTAGAGTCAAGTGAAAATTAAAGCACAACATACCAAAACTTATGGGATCCAGCAAAGGCAGTACTCAGAGAGAAACTCATAGCAATAAATGTCTACATAAAAAAGAAGAAAGATCTCACATCAACAGCCTAACTCAACAACTCCAGAAACTAGAAAGAGAAGAGCAAACTAAGCCTAAACCTACCAGAAGAAAGGAAATAACAAATATCAGAGCAGAAATAAATAAAATTGAAAACAGAAAAACAGTAGACAGAATCAGTAAAACCAAAAGTTGGTTTTTTGAAAAGATCAATAAAATTGGCAAACCTTTAGCTATACTGACAAAGAAAAGACAGATGGTTTCCCTGGGGGAATTCTACCAAATATTTATAGAATTGATTCCACTACTGTGTAAACTTTTTCAAAAAATAGAGAAGGAAGGACTACTCCCTAATTCATTCCATGAAGCAAAATAATCCTGATACCAAAACCAGAGAAAGACACCACAAGAAAAGAAAACTACAGGCCAATATCTCTTATGGATATAAATGTAAAAATCCTAAACAAAATATTAGAAAATAGATTCCAATAGCAAATTAAAAGAATAGTACACCATGACCAAGTGGGATTTATTCAGTAATTCAGGGATGGTTCAATATTAGAAAATCAATCAATGTAATATATCTCATATATAGAACAAATGAAAACAACCACATGATCATTTCTATGGAGGAAGAGAAAGAATTTTATAAAGTTCAACACACTTTCTTGATGAAAACCTGAAAGAAGATTGGAATAGAAGGAAATTCCTCAGTATGATTCAAGGTATATATCAAAAACCAACAACCAACATTATACTTAGTGGAGAAAGACTGAGAGTGTTCCCCTTGAAGTTAGGAATAAGACAAGGGTGCCTGCTCTCCTTACTTCTATTCAATATTGTATCAGAAGTCCTAACCAGAGTAACAAGACAAGAAAAAGAAATAAAAGGTATCCAGACTGGAAAACAAGAGGTAAAATTATCTCTATTTGTGAATGATATATGATCCTGTATATAGAAAATCCTGAAGAGTCCACAAGAAAACTTCTAAAGCTAGTAGCAAAATTTAGCACAGTTTCAGGGTAGAAAGTCAACAAAAAAAATCAGTTGGGTTTCTATACACCAGCAATGAGAAATCTGATAGGGAAATTAGGGAAACAATTACATTTACAATAACATCTAAGAAAATAAAATACCTAGGAATAAATATAATCAGGGATGTGAAGGAATTAGACAATGAAAATTATAACACACTGCTGAAAGAGATTAAAGAAGACTTAAATAAATGGCAAGATGTTCTGTGTTCTGGGGTTGGAAGGCTTAATATTGTTAAGAAGTCAATACTACCCAAAGCTATCTTAGAATCATTGGAATCCCAATCAAAATTCCAACAGAAATGTTTACAGAAATGGAGAAACCAATACTCAACTTCCTGTGAAATGGCAAGAGGCCCCAAATAACTAACATGATGTTGAAAGAGAAGAACAAAGTAGGAGGACTCACACTTCCTGATTTTAAAATATATTATACAGGGGGGCAGAGCCAAGATGGCGGACTAGTCAGATGCTCCCTGTGGTCCCTTTTACAACAAAAAACCTGAAGAAAAAAAAGTGAATTGATTATATATGACAATCTAGGAGCCCTAAACATCAAAGACAAAGCTGAAGAATCAGACTGAGCAGCAGAGGGAGGAAGAGACTGTTCAGAAGAAGCAAGGAGTTGCCAGAACTGTCATGGCCAGTACCAGCATCCTGCAGGCTGGATCAGCTGGCGCAAGAGGTGAGGCAAGCAGTGTCACTTGAGACATGTTTTCCACACTGAGACAGACCGAGCATTGGAGAGTTGGCTCAAACCTCCAGAACCAGCGAGAAATGGCACTTGATCTGCGAAAGATAAGTACAAGTGTCTAACCTATTTGATACCGCCCTGCCCGTTAAACAAGGTCCTCACCTACCCACATAAGGGGCCTGAGAACTGATGGCTCCACTCACTCCACTGAGCCACCTGTGACAGGTGTCCAAAAATAAGTGGTGACTCCCAGTCCTTCCAGCCAACAATACTGGGTGCCCATGGTTCAGCCTCAAAACCCACCTACCTACGCACTCTAGGGAACAGGGACATATCTTCCATCCAGACACTCAGGGACAGCAGTCAGCCCCCTGCCTTGATCAGCACATGACCTCCTACTGCAGGCAGATAACTATGCCTACTCCAATCACCCCTGCCCATCTAGGACTGTAGATGAGAGCCTGTACCACACACTCAGTGACTGACGAACTGGACACCTGAGCTGAATCCACACAAGAAAAGTAAATGGACTCCTGGGATCAGATACCTAGTAACAGCTCTAGCCACCTGGAGACAGGAAGTAAGAAATTCAGAGATGCCAGTAATCAAACTAGCTCACATGACCAGCTTATTTGGGCATATCAAAACAAGAAGCTAGACCACAGTAAGCAAACATACAATAAACAAATATAATTACTTATTGATGGATCAGAGACAACAGTCAATATCAAATCACATAAAGAGGCAGACCATGATGGCTTCAGCAAGCCACCAAAACAAAGAATCAAGAAACCTTCCAGAGGAAGAGAACTTCCTGGAATTATCCAAGGTAGAATTCAAAAGACTAATATACGAACTCTTCAAGAGATCAGGAAGGAAATCATGCAAAAGGCAGATCAACCAATGAACATAGAGACAAAGCAATAGAGGAATTTAAGAAGGTTATATGAGAGCATAATGACAAATTTAACAGGCTGCAAGAATTTATTAAGAGACAGCAAACAGAAATATGAAAGATTAATAAGAAAATTTCAGAATTAGACAACACAATAGAAAGTCATGGGAGCAGAATTGAGGCAATGGAAGTCAGAATTAGTGAGACTGAAGATAAAGCACTTGACATCAACTTATTTAAGGAAAAATCAGATAAAAGAATATAAAAAAATGAAGAAATCCTAAGAATTATGTGGGATTCTATCAAGAGGAATAACCTACGAGTGATTGGAGTACAAGAACAAGGGGGGATAACAGAAAATACAGAGAGAATTGTTGAAGACTTGTTAGCAGAAATCTTCCCTGACATCGTGAAAGATGAGAAGATAGCTATCCAAGAAGCTCATCGAACCCCACACAAGGTAGATCCCAAAAGAAAGTCACCAAGACATATTATGATCAAAGTTACCAAAACCAAAGATAAAGAGAGAATTTAAAGAGTGGCTAGGGATAAATGAAAAGTCATCTACAAAGGAGAGTCAATAAGAATAAGCTCGGACAACTCAGCAGAAACCATACAGGCAAGAAGGTAATGGCATGACATACATAAAGCCTTGGAGGAAAAAAAAAAACTGCCAGCCAAGAGTTATATATCCAGCAAAACTGTCTCTCAAATATGATGGCAAATTAGGGCACTTCCAGATAAACAGAAGTTTAGGGAATTTGCAAAAACCAAACCAAAATCACAAGAAATACTAAAGGAAGTCTTCTGGTTAGGAAATCAATAACATCAGATAACAACCCAAGACTAGAACACAGGACAGAGCAACCAGATATCAAACCAGACAGGAAGTCACAAAAATAAATCAAAGCTAAAACACTGAACATACAGAAACAGAGATGTCAATATGTACAAGATGACAACACTAAAACAAAATAGAGGGACTAAAAAATGTAGTCACAGATCTTACCTATGGAGAGGAAGTCAAGGTGATATAAAGAAATAAAAGAGTGGTTTAAACTTAGAAAAATAGGGGCAAATATTAAGGTAAACACAAAGGAAACTAATAATCCTACACCTCAAAACAAAAAACAAAAAAAAAAATAAAGACTCAGCAAATACAAATCAACAACAATGAAAACGATGAAAAGAAAATACAAAAAGAAAAACGACTCAGCATAGAAAATTAAGTGGAACAAAAAACTGTCACCAACACACAAAAAAGACATCAAAATGACAGTGCTAAACTCATACCTATCAATAATTACCCTGAATGTAATTGGACTAAATGAATCAAGAAAGAGAGAGTGGCAGAATGGATAAAAAAACATGATCCATCTATACATTGCCTACAAGAGACACACCTTAGACTTAAAGACATAAACAAACTAAAACTCAAAGGATGGGAAAAAAAATATCAAACAAACAACAATCAAAAAAGAGAAGGAGTGGAAATATTAATCTCTGACAAAATAAACTTCAAAGCAAAATCCACCACAAAGGATAAGGAAGGACACTATATAATGATTAAACAGTCAATACACCAGGTGGACATAACCATAATAAATATTTACACACCCAACAATCGGGCTCCAAAATACATAAAACAAATTCTAATAGCAATGAAAAGAGAAACAGACAGCTCCACAATAATAGTACGAGACTTCAACACACCACTTTGGGTGAAGAACAGAAAATCCAGAAAGAAACTCAATAAAGACATGGAAGATCTAAATGCCACAATCAACCAACTTGATCTCATAGACATATACCAAACACTCCACCCAACAGTAGCCATGTATACTTTATTTTCCAATGCACATGGAACACTCTCCAGAATAGACCACACTTTAGGCCACAAAGCAAGCCATAACAGAATCCAAAACATCAAAATATTACAAAGCATCTTTTCTGACCATAAAGTTATAAAAGTAGAAACTAGTAACAGAAAAAGCAAGGAAAAAAAAATCAAGTACATGAAACTGAACAACACCTTGCTCCAAAACTACTGGGTTATAGAACAAATTAAGGACAGAATAAAGAAATACACAGAATCAGATGAGAATGAAAACACATCCTACCAGAACCTTTGGGACACAGCAAAAGCTGTGGTCAGAGGTCAATTTATAGCAATAAATGCACACATCCAAAAAGAAGAAAGGGTCCAAAATCAAAACATTAACCCTACCACTCGAACAAGTAGAAAGAGAGCAGCAAAAGAAGCCCTCGGGCACCAGAAGAAAGGAAATAATAAAAACTAGAGCAGAATTAAATGAAATAGAGAATAGAAAAACAATTGAAAGACTTAACAAGACCAAAAGCTGGTTCTTTGAAAAGATCAACAAAATCCATAAATCACTGGCCAAACTGACAAAAGAAAAACTCGAGAGGAAGAAAATAATGTGAGTAAGAAAAGAGATGGGGGATATCATAGCAGACCCAACAGAAATTTAAAGAATCATAACAGAATACTGTGAAAAATTGTATTCCAAAAATTTGAAAACCTTGAAGAAACGGACAAATTTCTAGAAACACATTACCTATGTAAACTAACACACACAGAGGTAGAACTACTAAATAAACCTATAATAAAAGAAGAGATTGAAAAGGTAATTAAAAAACTCCCAACAAAAAAAACCCTGGCCCGGGTGGCTTCACTAGAGAATTTTACCAAACTTTCAGAGAGGTGTTAACACCATTACTACTAAAAGTATTTCAGAGAATAGAAAATG
>NW_004444203.1:81583-117109 GCF_000243295.1 Trichechus manatus latirostris
AAACAGCCTGGTACTGGTAGAAGAGATACATAGACCAATGGAACAGAATTGAGAATCCAGACATAAATTCATCCACCTATGAGCAGCTGATACTTGACAAAAGCCCAAAGTTCATTAATTGGGGAAAAGACAGTATTTTTAACAAATGCTGCTGGCCTAACTGGATATCCATCTGCAAAAAACTGAAACTAGACCCAAGCCTCACACCATGCACAAAAACTAACTCAAAATGGATCAAAGACTTAAATAGAAAATTGAAAAAGATAAAGATCATGGAGGAAAAAGTAGGGACAAGGCTACAAGCCGTAATACATGCATAAACAGAATATGAACCATAAGTAAAAATGCACAAGCACCAGAAGAGAAACTAGATAACTGGGAGCTCCTAAAAATCAAACACTTATGCTCATCAAAAGAGTAAAAAGACAATCTACAGACTAGGAAAAAATTTTTGGCTACAACACATCTGATCAGCATCTAATCTCTAAAATCTACAAGATGCTGCAAAACCTCAACAACAAAAAGACAAATAGCCCAGTTGAAAAATGGGCAAAGGATATGAACAGGCACTTTGACAAAGAAGACATTCAGGTGGCTAACAGACACATGAAGAAATGCTCACGATCATTAGCCATTAGAGAAATGAAGAGCAAAACTACAATAAGGTATCATCTCACCCCAACAAGGCTAGCATTAATCCAAAAAATACAAAATAATAAATGCTGGAGAGGTTGTGGGGAGACTGGAACACTTATACAATGTTTGTTGGAATGTAAAATGGTACAACCACTTTGGAAATTGATTTGGTGTTTCCTTAAAAAGCTAGAAATATAAGTATCATATGATCTAGCTGTCTTGCTCCTTGGAATATATCCTAGAGAAATAAGAGCCATCACACGAATAGATATATGCACACCCATGTTCATTGCGGCACTTTTCACAATAGCAAAAAATGGAAACAACCTAGGTGCCCATCAACAGACGAATGGATAAACAAATTATGGTATAGCCACACAATGGAATACTACGCAATAGTAAAGAACAACAATGAAGCCGTGAAACATCTTAACATGGAGGAATCCAGAGAGCATTATGTTGAGTGAATTTAGTCAGTCACAGAAGGACAAATATTGTATAAGACCACTATTATAAGAACACAACAAAAGGTTTAAACATAGAAGAAAACATTCTTTGATGATTACTAGGGTGGGGAGGGAGGGTGAGGGTTATTTACTAACTAGATAGTAAATAAGAATTATCTTAGCAGAAGGGAAGGACGGCACACACTACAGGGGAAGTCAGCACAGCTGGACTAAACCAAAGCTAAGAAGTTTCCTGAATTCAATCAAACACTTTGAGGGACAGAGTAGCAGGGGTGGGGGTCTGGGAAGCATGGTTTCAGGGGACATCTAGGTCAACTGGCATAACAAAGCTTATTAAGAAAATGTTCTGCATCCTAATTTGGTGAGTGGCGTCTGGGCTCTTAAAAGCTTGCAAGTGGCCATCTAAGATGCATCAATTGATCCCAACCACTTGGAGTAAAGGAGAACAAAGAACACCAAAGACACAAGGAAAGTACGAGCCCAAGAGACAGAATGGGCCACATAAACCTGAGACTTCATCAGCCTGAGACCGGAACTAGATGGTGCCCGACTACCACCAATGAATGTCCTGACAGGGAACACAACAGAGGGTCCCTGATGGAGCAGTAGAAGGACGGGGTGCAGAACTCAAATTCTAGTAAGAAGACCAGGCTTAATGGTCTGACTGAGACTGCAGGCGCCCTGGAAAGCATGGCCCCTGAACTCTCTATCAGCTCAGAATTAAAACAATTTCTGAGGCCAACTCTTCAGACAGGGATTGGACTGGACTGTGGGACATAAAGTGATACTCATGAGGAGTGTGCCTCTTAGTCAAGTAGATACAAGAGACCAAAGGGGCAGCTTCTGTCCAGAGGTGAGATGGGAAGGCAGAGAGGGTTAGGAGCTGGTTGAATGGTCATGGGGAATCAGTGGGAAAGGAGGAGTGTGCTGTCACAGAATGGGGAGAGCAATTAGGGTCACATAACAATGTATGTCTCAATTTTTGTATGGGAGACTAACTTGAAAGGTAAACTTCATTTAAACTACAACAATAAACAAAAAAGAAAAAAATAATAACTGGAACCAGTTAACACATGTATGAAGTTGTTCAAAATATCACCAATTTTTATATTTTTATGTAAAATGGCAAAGAATATTGAATATACCATGGACTTCTAGGAAGAAGCAAACAAATTAGTATTAGAAGAAATACAACCAGATACAACCAGAATACTCTTCAGAATCTAGGATGATGATACTTCATCTCTCTCTCTCTCTCTCTCTCTCTCTCTCTGTGGATGGATCCCTGGTGGCACAGTGGTTAAGAGCTTGGCTGATAACCAAAAGGTCAGCAGTTCGAATCTACTAGCAGCTTTTTGGAAACCGTATGGGGCAGTTCTACTTTACCCTTTAGGGTTGCTGTGAGTCAGAATCGACTTGACGGCAGTGGGTTTTATATATATATATATATATGTAGACCAAATGTAGACTTTTTAAAAATAAGATGACTGGAAAGCAGAATAGGAAGAAAACCACAAACAAAAATAAATTTTAAATAATTATAAAGAAATGTGACCAAAATAAGACTGAACAGTAATACTTGAAACTGCCTATTCTGGAAATCCTTAGATAATCATAGAGGATTTCAAAGTATATTATATTCTTCAGATCTTTTCAATATCACAAACAGAAAAGAAAATTATTCTCAACACTGAGATTGCAGCTATCTGTGACCAATTAATATTTATTGGCCCTGTTTCACAGAAAAATACAGTTGTCATGGAGTTGATTCTGACTCATGGTGACCCCATGTGTATCAGAGTAGAACTGTGTTCCTAGGGTTTTCAGTGACTGACTTTTTGGCAATAGATCTCCAAGCCTTTCTTCTGAGGTGCCTCTGTGTCAACTAGAACTGTCAATCTTTTGGTTAGTAGCCGAGCGCATTAACCATTTTCAGTAATCATCCAATAAAACTGAGGTTGTAACCCTCCGAGTACGTTCATAAGACTGAAGCTCATACTGTAGAGGTGTTTGGAGACCATGTAGTTTAGGTTCCAGATGGTTCTCATGGTTTACAAAGTTTATGATCACCAAGAAAATAGATGAATTGGTGAAATTACAATTGTTAGATGTAGGCTGGTCAAATACATTGGTACAACAAATAAAATGTTTCCAGCTAGAAAGTATTTGAATATTGGTAAATTTCATACAACATAAAGATAAATAATTTTTTTATGATTTTATGAGCCTCTGATTAATTTTGTATATATGACTGAATTTTCATAGATTTGGCACTTAATTTTCATGTACTATATGACAGTGCTGCATCTTTTTATATGTCTGTCTTAGTCATCTAGTGCTGCTATAACAGAAATACCACAAGTGGACAGCTTTAACAAACAGAAATTTATTCTCTCACAGTCTAGGAGGCTAGAAGTCCAAACTCAGTGTGCCAGCTCCAGGGAAAGTTTGTCTTTCTCTGTCGACTGTGGAGGAAGGTGGTTGTCAGCAATCTTCTTCCCCTAGTCTAGGAGCGTCTCAGTGCAGGGATCCCCGGTCCAAAGGACATGCTCTGCTCCTGGCACTGCTTCCTTGGGGATATGAGGTGCCCTGTCTCTCTGCTGCCTTCTCTTTTACATCTCAAAAGAGATTTACTCAAGACACAACCTAATCTTGTAGACTGAATACTGCCTCATTAACATAACTGCCTCTAAACCTGCCTCATTAACACCATTGGGGTAGGATTTACACATGGGAAAATCACATCAGATGACAAAATGTTGGACAATCATACAATACTAGGAATCATGATCTAGCCAAGTTGATACACATTTTTTGGGGGGGACACAATTCAATCCATAACAACGTCCATTATTTTTTTTTTTTTTTAAGGAACACTGGTGTGGTTAAAGGGCTTGGTTGCTAACCAAAAGATCAGAAGTTCGAACCCACCAGCCACTCTGCAGGAAAAAGATGGTGGCAGTCTGCTTCCATAAAGATTACAGTTTAGGAAACCCTATGGGGCAGTTCTACTTTGTCCTATAGGATCTCTGTGAGTTGGAATCAACTCCACATCAATAAGTTTTTCATTTCTTTTTTAGATTTTAGTGACCTTTTCAAGATATTGTCAAAATCTAATTCATTTTCTGTTAATTTTTACTTTTAATATTCTATATTTTATATAATGTATTTCATACTTACAATATATTGATTTGTTTTGATGAAGTCTTCTTCAAAAAGAAAAGAAAAGTTACAAAGGGATGAATTTTTATTGTTGTTGGATACTCTTGAAATAATCTTTGCAATTTTAAATAAAGTTTTAGCAACAAAAGCAAACGATAATAAATATACAAATTTGGATTCTTGTTATTGTAGATGTTATTACATGCTTGAATCTTAGAATACTAATATACAATCACTCTCATTTCCTTGTTCTAGTATCATTATTTTTAAAGGGAAAAAAGGCATTACTGTATAATACTAAATTAAAATTTTTTTTAAACATTAAAGCATTTGAATGGTAGCCAATTTTTTTTTAACGATTGTTAAATCTATTAGATAATACTAGGATGCATAAGATTGTCTACATACAAAGTAGTATTTGGAATTTCACATTTCGCATAAAATTGCCTTCTGTCAAGTCAGTCCTGGTGGGGAAAAAAATGGAAAACATATGAAAATAAGGAAAACATTGTTTAACATAGTTGTCTAATCTGTCATAATTGAAACACACAAAAATACTGCCATTAAAATAATGAAAAGCATATTTTATTTTCACTTGTATTATTTAGTATTTGTCTAGAATTTTTGGCCAATGCCAAATAGACACAAAATACAGAAACACACACCCTTACAGGAAATACGTTGTCATAGAATTAAAAAAAAAAAAAGTGCAAACATTGTAAGGAGACAACGTTCTTATTATTTGCAAATTAAAATTTTGGATAAAAATAGAATAAGAATTAAATATAGAAAATAAAACTATAGAAGATTTAGGAAAATGTAGAATTCAATATTGATTCATTTTCTGTAGGGTAAAAATGACTTTCTAAATTTATAAGTTATAAAGAAAAAACAAAAGCTGGAGAACATAACATATGAAAAAATATTTTAAGATAGTCATCCTAATGAAAATTGAAATAAATAGGGAAACACCAAGACTCTTACTATATTTACTTATAAAGCTCATAAGAATTAATAATAAGTATAGGATCCTAATAAATGTGAGAAAAAAGTAAGCTAATAGTTTATAGATAATTATAACTAGTTTAAAAACATAAAAAAGTACTCACTCTCTTTGCTAATCAATGGAAACAAGATTTTTAGCACAAAAAATTAGTCCATCTTCACCCAACAAATACCCATCCTGGTAAAAACATTTTGAAATACACACTTTAATATGTTATTAGTGAAAGTGTAGATTGATGAAATACTTTCTGGAAAGAAATTTTGCTACTCGTATACAGACCTTGAAATATTTATTCCCATCTCACTTAAAACACATATAACCTGAAAATATGCTGAGAGTTTAATTATGGCCGTCACTGGCTGGGATCAGGCAAATATGGTATAGATTGTCAGCTTCAGTTTTCTGTATTTTTAAATATGAAAAACCTGTAACAGTACAAAATGTGTATAGAATTTAGCATTCTTTTGGGATTTTATTCAACAAAATAAGTTGCAGAAAGTTGCAGACAATAGATATTCATGGCTGGATTACTTATAATTATAAAACTTAAATACAGACCAGTATAATAATAGGATAATGACATAATGAGATAATAATTTAAAGCATATTAAACTGGATAATTGTTATTAAGCCACTGAAAAGGCAATTATGAAGAAAAATAGAAATAGTTTAATTAAAAAAGCAAAATAAATATGACTACATTGAAACTATTATGTTAAGGAGAAAAATGCACAAGACATATATTACATATATTATATATTGGCTATTATTGTTATTTTGAATGAACAGTGGAAAACGGCAATCAGGGTATTTAATCCTTTTATTTTCCTCTACCTTAGTATATAACTGTCTTAGCTTCCTAGGTCTGCCATAACAAAATGCCACGAAGTGAGTTGCCTTAAAGAACAAAAATTATTTTTTCATAGTTCTGGAGGCTAAATGTCCACATTTGGGCTGTGGACAGGACCAAGCTCTTTCTCCATTTAACTTCTGTTCGCTCTAGAGGAAAACCCTTTCTTGTCTCCTCCAGTTTCTGGTAACAACAAATGTTTCTTGGCATTCTTTGAGCTGTGGATGTATCCATCTGTTTCCCCCCTTTGTGTGACTCTGTTCTTCCGCTTTATAAAACAGCACTCAGAAGCAATTAGGATTAGGGCCCAGTCTCTCTGATATGACCTCATTTAATTTAACTGATAAAAAAAGAAAAACCCTATTTCCCAACAAGGTCAAGTGGTTAAGACGTCAACATATCTTTTGAGGGGACACAATTCAATCTATAACAGCAACATTTTCACAATAAAAGACATCTTGAAATTTTTCATAAGAAAGAGACCGACTTTTTCATTTCTAAAAATGTGTTCTCTAGAAATAAAAATAATCAACATTTGACTACAAGGATATCCTCTGCTTCAGTGAAAAACCGCATGCAACCTAGATGTTCAACAATAGATAAAAAAACAGTACATACACTTAATGGACCACTATGCAATCATTAAAATTATTTTCCACTTATAATTTGGTCTACAAATGTTCAAAATGTATATTTAATTTAAAAACGTGTTTAAAATTGTGTGTGCATAAAGACAACTCCCAGTATGGCTCATGAACAAAACTGCCATGGTGCCAGGGTAAAGGTCACACACGGGCTCATCAACACAGACTTCCAGTCTCTAATGATTGGTACCCAACCTGCCAACAGCAGAGGACAACACTGACTCTATTATGGCACCATTCTCACAGAGGACAATCCAAGTTACCTAATGGAATTTTGATCACATTCAACAATTTTCATCATGGAAGGCAGTGATTTGTTTTCACTACAGTATATACTTACTCTTTATAGATTTGCTGTCCCTTCCTACATTCTTTTCTTCAAACCATCATCAGTGGGCTTACCAAATGCCATATTCCCCATCATGGTATTCCACACAGCATTGCCTTTAACTAGGGAGCTCATTTGACAGCAACTAAATGAGTCGGAATAGACTCAACCGGCAACGGGTTTATTGTTTAAGTGTGTTAACGGGCTCATGCTTATGGGATTAATTGGTTTTACTATGGTCTCCATAGTGCTGAATCAGCTGACATTATTGAATGGACTTTTGAAGACTCGGTTATGGCACCAGTAGGTGGCAATACTTTGCAGGGCTAGGGTAATGTTTACCCAAACCCGCTGCGGTTGAGTCAGCTCTGACTCATAGTGACCCTATAGGATGGAGTACCAGTGACCCATAGGGTTTCCAAAGCTGTGATCTTTACGGAATCAGACTTCCACATCTTTCTATCAGTGGCTGATAGATTCGAACTGCCAACCTTTCTGTTTGCAGCCCAGCACTTTAACCACTGTGCCACCAGGGCTCCTAAAGTTTACCAGGATACAGTGCATACTCTGAATCAGTGAACAATATATTGATTCTGTTTTTGATACTTGAGCCCAAGAATCAAGGGGTAGAAGTCAGAGTGAAACCTCTCACTATTACCCGCATGATTCACTTTTGAAAATTTTGCTTTTTGTACTTCCATTCTTTCTTCTCTGGATGTCTCAGCTTCCAAAGGAGGAGTATATCATACATCAATGCTTCTATTAAAGTGGAAGCTAAAGTTACCACCTGACCACTTTGGTCTCCTCATGCCACTGAACCAACAGACAAAGAAGGATGTTAGACCGCTGGCAGGGTGACAGATTCTGAGTGTCTAGGGGAAACTGAGTTGCTACTAAACAATGAGAGTAGGAAGGAGTATGTCTGGAATTAAGAGATCCTCTAAATTCTCACTTAATATTCTCATGATCTATGAAAAAAGGGTCCATAGAAAACTATGAAAAACCCATAGTGGTTAATGAGATAATAGTACAGACTTTTCAGAAATGAACATTTGCTTTACCCTATTAGGTTAAGAACCTGACCACCCGAGGTGCTTGCTGAGGGCAAAAGGAATATGCAATGGGTATTGGAAACAGGAAATTATAATCATCAGTTAGGACCATTGGCCCAGTTTCAAAGGAAGACTGTAGCAGTTGAGTACTTTTTTCTTTCTTATGTGTGTTTGTCTCTCTTTTTCTTTCTTTTCTCCCTTTACCTCCCCCTACCATCTAACATAAGATGTGTTAATAGTGCTTCAACTGATACCTCAGTATTTAAGTTGCTGGATAGCAAAGAGGGAGTGTGACTCAAGCAGAGGAGGAGTGCTCGTTACCCAAAGATCATTAAAGTAACATGGAATTTTGTATATTCTTTTGTGAGGAGAGAGTATGTTTTTGGTTGTACAAGGTGTACTTGCATCCTGTTCGGCAAAGGCGTGATTTTGTTGTTGTCTTTATTTGGAAGATAATACGGTTTAAATCGTATGTATAGATTCCATATTGCCAGGGGTGGCCTATGCTAGATGGTTGTATTGACAACTTAGTTTAGCTGGGAGCAATGTTTCTCAGCATTCCCTTACCAGTATTGTTCTTAGAGTTGGACAAAAGAGGAAATTTTGTCATATTTGGGAGACAGAAGTGAAGAAATGGCCTTTATTGTTTGAAGGTTATTGTGGCTAGACTAGGTACGAGAGTCACAGGGCACCTAGTGAGTTCTAGCTTGTGTTCACTGTTCTCTGCTCCGCATCCAGGTCATCTTCCTCGCTGCTGGCCTTCTGAGCAATAGCCACTGCAGGCCTTTTACCAGACATGTGGCTGCAGACCACAGGGAGAACAGCTGCTCCCTGTGAACTTTTCCAGCTACCCTTTCACAGTCCCAAGCAGCTGGATGTGCTTGGCTACTCATATTGATGGGCTCGTGACCTCTCTGAACCTTCAACTTCCCTTTTCACTATTAATTCTCCTTACCTTCACCTAGCTTCTTCAAAAACTGTGTAGGGTCTAATTCCTTTAATAAATTCTTTATTCATAATTTACAGCTGTTTTTTCTCTCTTGATTGAACATGGCAGATAAAAGATGTTTGAAGTTTTATATTTTTATGCTATTTTCTCAAGGTTTATTTTACATGATAAACTGCCTTCGTAAAATACTTTTGGAAGATTTCTTTCCATTTCATGGTCTGGAATGATGCAAATACACTTGGCATTGTTTTTTGAAGATTTGATAGAATTCATCTTAATACTGTCTTTGGCAACTTGGGCTGCTTAGGATTTCAGTTTGGTTATTTGTATTTCATTTTTTTCTTGACTTCATCAAGGTTTCCAAAAAAATTTTTTTAAGTGTGTAAGGCAGTCTCTCATAATTTATTTACATTACCCTGTATCTGTGATTATTTTCTCATTATGGTATTTCTATTTCTTTCTGTATTAGGTTGGCCTCTGTTATAGATATACTATTATTTCTTTTCTAAAAGAAGAAACTCTCAATTTTATTTCTTAAATTTTTTAAAATTTATTGCTATTTCTTTTTTATTCATTAATTTATATTGTTATTTTTGATAACATAATCTTTCATAATAGCTTCAGTTAGTTTTTTCTCTTTTGTAAGCCCTTCAGTTAAATTTTTATTTCTTTATTTTCAATATACTTTGCTCTTAATGTATATTTAAAGTTCTAAATTTTCTGTTCTACTTTTGGATAACAATGGGTTCTTCTATGTGTGTTGTTGTCAGGTGCCATTGAGTCAGTTTTGACTCATAGCAACTCCAAGTGAAGAGTAGAACTGCCCTGTAGGGTTTTCTTGGCTGTAATATTTATCAAAGCCCATCACCAAGTCTTTCTCCTGCAGAGTCTCTGTGTAGGTTCAAACCACCAACCTTTCAATTAGCAGCCAAGAACTTAACTATTTGCACCACCAGGGTCTGCTACATGGTGTTATTAATACTGCCACTTTCTAAATATTTTACCTTTTGACCTTCTCTTTGTCTCAAGGACTGTTTTAAAAAGATCTGTATAAGTTCTTAAGTAACAGTGCTTTTGTTTTCTATATTTGTTATTAGTTTCTAATTTATTTACATTGTAAATTTAGGAGGACTGAAAAAATTATGCCTACATTTGGAAAAGGAGACCTAATATATAAATAATTGAGTAGAAAAGGAATAAAAAAGTATTTACTTGTATATTGTAAGTAATTTTCAAAAGTAAAGATATAAATCCTGGAGAAAATTGGTACAGACTTACCAAAATGCGCTGGTAAAATTATTGAATTTTTAAATATAAAGAAAAATATCACATTTAATAAACAAAAATTACTAAGTTACTTTGTAAGTTGTGTTCTCTACAACAATGTTAGTGCAAGAAAGTAATCTATAAATTCCTCAGGCAAAGACATTTCGACCCATATACACCCACTCCTTACTTATCGATTATCTTGTTATCTGACATTTTGCATTTATGACAATAGTAAAAAACCTACTGTGTGACTATTTTGCACATTAATGACATACATCTGGCAGTAATGAATGCCAAGGTGAGAGTAACACTCTCTGTGATAGCTAAGGTTACATATCAACTTGGCTGGGCTATCATTCTCCATGGTTTGGCAGTTACATAATGATGTAATTTGGCAGTTATGTAATGATGTAGTCATCCTCCATTTTGTGATCTGGTGTGATCATCCTCCATTTTTGCATAACAATAATTTTTGAATAACAAGCTGGTCTTTGGAACCTAACCATGTCAATAAGTGAGCAGAGGGTGTATTTTATATAGACAATGGTATAAACACAGTGAGAGTATATTAAAAAATTATGCTTTTGGACACAAGTAATAGAAAAATCTAACTTAAACTGACTGAAATAACAGACAGATATGACTATAAGTTTCACTGATTAGAAATAATCATGGTTTAGTCAAGTGCCCAACTCCTTTTCTCTAAAATTTTCCTGGCTCTACTCTCTATGTGTGTTGACAACATCCACAAACTGACTGATATTAAGATGTCTACAATATAGCTAGGCCTCACATCCATACTAAAAAAAAAAAAAAAAAAAATTAGAGAACCCTAAAAAAGATTGGAATAGAAGGGAAATTCCTCAACATGATTCAAGGCATATATGAAAAGCCAACATTATACTTAGAAAGACTGAGAGCTTTCCTATTGAAATCAGGAACAAGACAAAAGTGCCCATTCTCACCATTTCTATTCCATATTGTATCAGAAGTCCTATTCAGAGTAATAAGACAAGAAAAAGAAATAAAATGTATCTAAATTGGAAAATAAAAAGTAAAATTATCTCTATTCACAGATGATATGATCCCATATATAGAAAATCCAAAAGAGCTCACAAGAAAACTTCTACAGCTAATAGTGGAATTTAACAAAGTTGCAGGGTACAAGGTCAAAGAACAAAAATCAGCTGGGTTTCTATACACCAGCAATGAGAAATCTGAAAGGGAAATCAGGGGAACAATTACATTTACAATAGCACCTAAGAGAATAAAATACCTAGGAATGAATCTAACCAGGGATGTGAAGGTCTTATACAATGAAAACTATAACACACTGCTGAAAGAGATTAAAGAAGACTTAAATAAATGGAAAGATGTTCCATGTTCTTGGGTTGGAAGACTTAATATTGTTAAAATGTCAATACTACCCAAAGCAATCTATAAATTCAACACAATTCTGATCAAATCTCCAGCAGCCTTTTTTATAGAAATAGAAAAACCAATCCTCAACTTTATATGGAATGACAAGAGGCCCTGAATAGCTAAAACAATGTTGGAAGGAAAGAAAAAAGTAGGAGGATTCACACTTTCTGATTTTAAAACATACTATACAGCTATAGTAATCAAAATAACCTGGTACTGGTATAATAATAGACACAAAGACCAATGGAATAGAGTTGAGAGTCCAGCAATAACAGACACTTTTATGCTCAACTGATTTTTGACAAGGTTGCTAAGTCCATTAGATGGGGAAAGAATCTATTTAATAAACGGTGCTGGGAAAATTGGATTTCCACATGAAGTGAAATTGGACTTCTACGTGCAATGAAATAGGATCCATACCTCATACCATACACAAAAACAAATTCAAAATGGATTAAGGACCTAAATGTGCAAAATAAAACCATATAATTCTTAGAAGAACAAACAGGGGCAAAGCTATCAGGCCTACTTTTCAACACTGGATTATCTAATATAATAACAAAAGCACAAACTGCAAAACAGAAATAAATAAATAGGACCTCCTAAAAATTAAAAATTTTGTTTATCAAAACACTTTACCAAAAAAGTGAAAAGGCTAACTACCAACTGGAAGAATATCTTCAGAAACCATATATCTGACAGGAATCTAATAATCAAAATATACATAAAAGTTTGACAACCTAACAGCAAAAAGATAAATAATCCAATCATAAAATGAGGAAAGGACTTGAAAGACATTACATCAAAGAGAACATTCAAATGGCCAACAAACATATGAAAAGATGCTCAGTGTCATTAGCTATCGGAGAAATTCAAATCAAAATCAAAATAAGATACCATTTCATTCCCACTAGAATGGCTAAGATATAAAAAAAAAGAAAATAAGAAATGTTGGCAAGGATGTGGGAAAATGGAACCCTTATCCATTGCTGGTGGGAATGCAAAATGGTACAGCTGTTGTGGAAAGCACTGTGGCAGTTCCTCAAAAAACTGAAAATAAAACTACTGTAAACTCAGAAATTCCACTCCTAGGTATATATCCAAAAGACTTGAAAGCAGAGACTCAAAAAGAAATGCGTACACCAATGTTCATTGCAGTGTTATTCATAATAGCCAAAAGGTGGAAATTACTTAAATGTTCATCAGCAGATGAATGGATAAACAAAACATGGTACATACATACAATGGGATAATACTCAGCCAGTAGAGGTAATGAAGTCTTGATACATGCTACAGTATGTATGGAGCTTGAAGACACTATGCTAAGTGAAATAAGCCAGTCACAAAAGGACAAATATTGTATGACCTCACTTACATAAAAAGACAAGAAAAGGCAAATGTACAGAGACCAAAGTTTATTAGTGGTTACCTGGGGCAGGAGGGAGGGAGAAAAGGAAGGTGAATGGTGATGGGAGAATCTCATTGATTAAGGGTAGCGTTACACAGCCAGTTATTCTAATTGCTGTCAATAAGTTGCATACCTGTAAAACGCTGAATTGTCAAAAGTTCTGTCATAGATATATTTTTAAAAAGGAAAAAAAAAAAAGAGTAGCTGCTGAGGCTGTTTATGTACAACTGAACATTGCCTGAGATTTGGTTCCTTGGTTTGGAGGTTTAAGGTCATAGTTTCATGAGACATTCCAATTAATTGACCTAGTAATGTGCTTAGTGCTTCTGTTCTACCTCCTAGTTCATTGTGTAGTGTCTGGGGTCTTAAAAGCTTGCAAGCAGCCATCCAGTGCACAACAATTGGTCTTTATTTACCCAGAGCAACAGAGGAAGAAGGAGAGTCAGGAATAGGAGGAGAATACGGATTGTGTGGCTAATTGCCTCCATGAACAGCTGCCTCCTCTGCCATGAGACCAGAAGAATGGTACATTCTATGTTGTACACCCTATGTACAACAGAACAAAACACTGCCCGGTCCTGCACCATCCTCATAATTGTTGTTATGCTTCATTCTATCGTTGTAGCCACTGTGTCAATCCGTCTCGTTGAGGGTCTTACTCTTTTTCATTGACTCTCTACTTTACCAAGCATAATGTTCTTCTCGAGGGACTGATCCCTCCTAATAACATGTCCAAAGTATGTGAGATGTCATCTCTCCATCCTTGCTTCTAAGTAGCATTCTGGTTGTACTTCTTTCAAGACAGATTTGTTCATTCTTTTGGCAGTCCACAGTGTATTCGATATTCTTCGCCAACACTATAATTCACAGGCATCAATTATTCTTCCATCTTCCTTTTTCATTGCCTAGCTTTCACATGCATATGAGGCCATTGAAAACACCATGGCTTGGGGCAGGCGCACCTTAGTCTTCAAGCTGACATCTTTACTTTTCAACACTTTAAAGAGGTCTTTTGCAGCAGATTTGCCCAAATGCAATGCACCTTTTGATTTCTTGACTGCTGCTTCCATGAGTGTTGATTATGAATCCAAGTAAAATTAAATCCTTGACAACTTCAATCTTTTCTCCGTTTATCATGATCTTGCTTATCGGTCCAGTTGTGAGGATTTTTGTTTTTTTTTTATATTCAAGTGTAATCCATACTGAAGGCTGTGGTCTTTGATCTTCATCAGTAAGTGCTTCAAGTCCTCTTCACTTTCAGCAAGCAAGGTTGTATCATCTGCAATTGACTCAATTAGATCATAATTTTTTTTAAAAGATGGGGTAGGCTAGCTAAAAGCCCTATGTCATGAATGGGTTTATAACAATTTTTTTTATAGAAAGAAAGATTGTTACTGTTTTTCCAGAGGCTCCTTACTAAAGAATGAAGAACTTTATTCCCAGAAATCCATGGCTCACTGGGATAAACTGAGTAATGAAGCCATTCATTTAACAGATGCTTATTGACTGCTTATTCTCTTCCAGACAATCTTTTAAGTATCTGAACCAATTCACATGTTCAGGTGATGCTGTTATTGCTGTGGCATCTTCATATATATCTTCATTTTCTGAAGGTCCCAGTAGAGTAGTTTTCCAGGCATATTTGGGATCTATTCTCCGATTCCTTGTATGTTTCAAAAAAAATTGTAGTTCATTACTACACGTCCATTGGAAGCTAAAACTACTCCCATTTTGTGGGGTCATCCTGACTGGTCTAAGAATAATTCCATCCATTGCCAGTGATTGGTTTAGGAACCTAGGCCATTGCAATAGCAAGCATTGAGTTAATAATATAGGGTATTCCGTGAACACTTGTATGACATATTTATTTGATTAAAAGTTTACATGACTCTACTCAGTACACTTACTGTATTGACTGTCCTAATTTCTAGCTAAATGCTATCCTTAGCAGTTATATCTTGAGAGTAAAAAAAAATTTGAAGAAGAAACTTAGAAATACAGAATTTGAAAAAACTAAAAGAAAAAAATCTATTTCTCTTACTTAATTTAAATATTTTCAAACACTTTTAGTGCACCAATTTTGCCTCTCATACTTAGCTATGGATTGAGGAGTTATCTGTGAAAGAAAAATCATTTACAAGTTCATTGCCTAAGCTAAAGAAATACATGCTCCAAAATTTAAGCCATTCTAAATATCAGAAATACTCAAATCATTTCAAGTCAAAACCTAATTATTTGGAAGATGAGTGGCTTAGTTATCTAGTGCTGCTATAACAGAAATATCACAGATGGGTGGGTTTAACAAACAGAAATTGGTTTTCTCACAGTTTAGGAGGCTGAAGTCTGTATTCCGAGCACTGGCTCTAGGGAAAGGCTTTCTCTCTCTGTGGGCTCTGAAGGAAGGTCCTTGTCTCCTCAGCTTCCTGAGGTTTCCCGGTTTCTTAGAGATCTCTGTATGTCTTGGCATCTGTCTTACTCTATCTCTCTTGCTAGCTTGCGTTTTTCCTCCTTTATTTCTCAAAAGAGATTGACTCAAAATATACCCTACACTAATCCTGCGTCATTAACATAACAAAGACAACCCATTCCCAAATGGGATTGTAACCACAGGCATAGAGGTTAGGATTTACAACGCATGTTTTTGGGGGACATAATTAACCCATAATAATGAGTTTACAGCATTTTTCCAGAATTACATTTTTAGGGTTTTCCAAGAGATTTGATAACTTGAATAAAACTTTCATAAGGATATAAAGTTATAAAACCTCAATTTAGCACATGAATCATCATGCTAGTTAAACCATTATGGCTAATTCTCCTTTGAAAGCTTTCCAGGAAGAGCTTGATTTTGCCGTCTTAGAGTATGATCCCTGGACTTGGAGAATGTAAGGGCCTTGGAGTTAAGTAACAGAAATTGAGCAGATGATGTTTTGATGGCAGTTGAACTAAATATTTTGTAGCTGTTTCATAAAAAAGAAACTCTGGGGATTTCCTACTAGTAAGTGAAGAATAACTAAAATGCCAAACCTGTTGTTGTAAGAGGTCAGAAATTATGCCTAAGGTTGTCTATGACATGATTGTTTCTCAGAAATAGAAGATATGGATGTGGAAAGACATTGTAATAGATTTTAAAATACTCGTGGCTGTTTGGAAGAAATATTTGAAATTTTACTTGAGGATAAGAGGAGTTACCCTTATAATGAAATTCCTAGGCTATTGGTCACTTTTCCAAGAACACCTCAAACTCTTTAAAGAGTTTATTAAATTATGCCTTATTTGGAAACCTTAAAATTTAATTTTACTTGCATGCATTTTGAGAAAAGATGAAAGTGAATATGGAAAAAATTCAGGGGGATTTATAAACAAAATATTCAAAATTCTAGATACTAGTCTAGCTTATGACTCACTGAACTATACTGCTTAGGTGAATTAATTTATGGAAGTAACTAGAAAGCATTGGGATTATTTATTTTTACACAGCAAAGCATACACCAATTCAACAGTTTCTACATGTACCATTAAATGACATTGATTACATTCTTTGAATTGTGCAGCAATTCTCACCCTCCTTTTCTGAGTTGTTCTTCACTCATTAACATAAAATCATTGCCCCCTAAGGTTCCTATCTAATCTTTTGAGTTGCTGTTGTCACTTTGATCCCATACATTTAGTTGTTAAAAAAGCATAATGCTCAAAGCAGGCCATTTTTACTAGTTAAGCTAAACTTTTGTTTGGTTTCAAGAGAAATTCAAGGGATATTTTCAGTTTAAGGTTTAATGGTTATCTCAGGGCAATAGTTTTAGTGGTTCGTCCACCCTCCTTGGCTCCAGAAAGCTGAGAGTCCATGATAATTTGACGTTCTGTTCTGCATTTTCCCCCTTTTGAGCAGAATTCTTCTGTGGAATCTCGATCAAAATATTCAATAATGGTAGCCAGGCACCATCCAGTTCTTCTGGTCTCTTGGCAAAGGAGGCAGTTGTTCATGGAGGCAATTAGCCATACATTTCATATGTTACTCCTGTTCCTCTCTTTCCTCTTCTGTTGCTTTAGGTGAATAGAGACAAATTGTTGTACATTGGATGGCCACTAGCAAACTTTTAAGACCCCAGATACTATGCAACAAACTAGGAGGTAGAACAGAAGTACTAAACACGTTATTAGTCCAGTTAACTGGTATGTTCCATGAAACATGACTGTAAACCTCTGAACCAAGGAACCAGATCCCATGAGGTGTTTGGTTGTACTTAAGCAGACTCAGCAGCTACTCTTTTTTTTCTTCTTTATCGGTCACACAACTTGTGCCAGTTCAACTTCTAGCATAGTCAATATTTTGTAGCATCATTCTTTTTCTGTTGAAGTAAAATTTTTATTTTATGGGAAAAGAAATAATGAATCAGATACGAGATTGAGTTGAAGTTAGGTTACACTCAAGAAAGATAGAACAATTGCCAAAAATGATGTTTAAAGGAGACACAATTAAGAACAAAAGGAGTATTAAATAATCTAGAACTAGATTTGAGCAGAAGCCAGATGCTTGGGCCACTTTTCTTCTCACTCTGTACACACCCCTGGGTGATCTCATTCTTTCCAGGCTGTTGATTACCAGCTGTATGCTAATAATTCCAAATGCTACCTGCTCAGACATCACTGTGGATCTCCAAACATAGGTCAACTTCATAGTGTACATACTTGTTGCCATTAAGTTGATTCCAATTCATTGCAACTCCATGTGTTACAGAGCAGAACTGCTCCATAGTGTTTTCTTGTCTATAATCTTCATGGAAGCAGCTTGCCAGTACTCTCTTCCATGGTACTGTTAGATGGATTCTAACTACGAATTTTTAGTCAAGCGCAAACCGTTTTCCTCACCCAGGGAACTACATAGTAGAATACCCCAATTATATATTCCAAAATCACTTCAGAACCACCATGGCCATAACTAAATTAATCCTTTTCTCTTTAATCCTTTATTCCCTCTTTATTCACTATTTCATTAAATAATACCTGTTGTAATAACCCCAAAGAAGTAGAATAAAACTCCACCCAAAATTTGGTTCATATGCCAAGACTGATACCTCCTGAGGGTGTGAAAAGGCAAATTACTCACATAAGGAGGCTTTATGAAGAGGGTACGGCAGCTCTCAAGAAGGTACAAGAATGACTTGGAAAGCAGAGAAAAGAGACTGGTTTGGCATGTATTGTGTTTGAAGTGTGCGGCTAGGGTAAGGGTTTCCTTGTGTGTGCCATGCGTTGAGTGATTTGAACTTCTCACTGGGCACGAAAGGAGGGAGAACCTGGGTGTTCTTATTAGTTTGCCCCGATGTGAGGCAGAAGGGGAAAAAGAGTGGTGGGGCTTGAAAGCTACCAGTAGTCAGATATCAGCGATTAAAGTTAAAAAAGATTCTGAACAATTTTTGATGACACTTGTGAATTTAGAACAGCTGCACACACTTGGAGCCCTAGTGGCTCAGTGGTTAAGAGCTTGGCTGCTAACCAAAAGGTCAGCAGTCCCTATGGGGTAGTTCTGCTCTGTCCTATAGGGTCGCTATGAGTCGAAATTGACTTGATGGCAATGAGTTTTTAACGGGTGCACACACTTACCATGCACACTAACACCTTAAATATATTATAATCTTGTCAATACGAAATCTTTAGTGGAATTCTACACATTATAAACTAGCTGGTGTTATTCCTAAGAATAAATGCTGTGTCTAAGCATATTAAATGAGTGGGCATTAGTAATCACTCATAGAGAGACAGACTGTAGGATATAACAGTTGCCCTGAGTCAGTTCCAACTCATGGAAAACCCTTATTATATTTATCAATATATAAATATTTATATATGTAATAAAAATGCAAAATGAATAGACCACTTTGTAGTGACCTTTATAAAAGTATTCTTACCTTACACTTGAGAAAAAGATGGTCCTATTAACTGCCATTTTTTACATTGAAGTCCCTTGATGACATTGAATCATTCCTAAACTCTTCAGGGTATAAGCTGAAATATTGAAACTGGATTTTAAAGTTACACTATGTGAAAAATTAAACTTTTTGTTTGTAAGGTGGATTAGTCTTTCATCATGCTGTATACTCTAGTTAGTATCCTAAGGATTTTTCCCTCTATTTTAAATCCCAGAAAAGAAGCATTTATTGCTAAGCAGTGACCTAGTACCTAAACTATTTATGTTCTATATTACCAGAGCTGATCAGATTTGATGAGGACAATTAATCACAATAGCTCTTACAATGGTAGAAATGGATGGAATTATTATTCTTTTTATTTTTTCTTCTTAAAAGATGTATAAAGGAGAATAAAATAGCTAGGAATTTATTAAAATTGCTATAGCTAAATTTGTAAAATAATTTAGTATACAAATTTATTATAAATTCTTTGTTTTATTATTGTATTCATGCAAGCATTTTGACCTTAATAAAACAGGCTATTTAAAGAAAAACAACTATCCTGTTCTGAGGCTGATAAAATAGATTACAAAATAGATTACAACCCATGTGAACCACGGCCTCATCTAGCCTGAGACCAGAAGAAGTAGATGGTGCCCAGCTAGCACTACCGACCATTCTGACCAGGGACACAATAGAAGATCCTGAACAGAAAGGGAAAAAACTGTAGAACAAAATTCAAATTCCTAAAATAGGTCAGACTTACTGGACCAATAGAGACTAGAGGAACCCCCAAGACTGTCTCCCTAAGATACTCTTTGAACTTGGAACTGCAGCCACTCCCAGCGGTCACCTTTCATCAAACAATAAATTGGCTTATAAAATAAACAATGTCATCCGTGAATACCGTGCTCCCTTAAATAATCAACTATATGAGACCAAATGATCAACCTTACCTTAAAACAAGGATGAGAAGCTAAGGAGCGGCAGGGAAACTAGATTAATGGAAACAAAACAAAAAGAATGGAAATAATGAGAATGTTGACACATTAAGAAAAATGTAACCCATGTCATGGAACAAGCTGTATAAAATTTTTTAAAAAGGAACCTACTTTGCTATGTAAACATTCACCTGAAACCCAATAAAATATTTTTTTTTAAAACTTTATTAGTAACCCCCCAAAATAGATTACAAAAAACAATGTTTTAAAAAATGTTTAGTAATTTTATTTTAATTCTGTGTCTGTTTCTATAAGAAAATATATAGCCAAGCCAAAGTGGAATTTCCTTTCATAAAATACTTGATTACTTTAAAATAAAAGACTCACTTGCATAATGCTGGAAAACAGAAAAAGGATTGCCTAAATTATATCAGTTTAATTTTTTTTCTTTTGCTGTAAGGATCTCTATAGTTCTACCCCCACATGATTGTTTTAGCACAACCTGGCAGATAATTATAAAAATATATCCAGTTCAGTGGATTTCATAACCAACAAGATGACAGATCTGGCTAACCTGACCCCTCCAAACACAAACACCTAATGATTCTATAAAATATTGCATGTTCAAAGCATAGATTTGCTAAAGGAAGAAGATTGAAACCTCCAATACCACGAAGAAGCAGAAACAGAAGCCAGTTTAGTGGTTTGAAAGGTTTAAAAACTGAGTTACAATAGCAGACTCAATAGGGTTTACCTGTCACAGGCCCTTTCAGTTACTCTAATTTTAAAACTATTTTAATCCAACAATCTCAAAGGCTCTAAAATAAAGTGTTCAAAGAGATTAAAAAAATATATATAGAAACCATATGAAATAATAAGAATAAAATATTTTTAAAAGGTCTAAATAGGACTTCTGGAAGTAAAAAAAAAATCATTTTAGTAAAACTCATTAAGTGGAAGAGCAGATTAGACATAGCTGAAGAGAAAAACCGTGAACTGGAAGATGAAACAGAATAAATCAATTAGAATGTATCACAAGAAGATAACAAGATGGAAAATATCCAAGAAGGCTGGAAACATGGAGGAGAATGGAAAGGCCTAACATATATATACATCTGAAGTGCCAAATATAGAGAATAGGCAAAATGGGAGAGAGGCAGTAATTCAAGATAGTATGGCTGAGAATTTCCAGAATTATTCAAATATACAAATCCTCAGATTCAATAATAACAATGAAGCACAAGCAGAATAGATAAACAAAATCCACAGTTTAACACTTTAAAATGAAACCTAATAATTTGTTAATAACAACTACGACCAAAAGACAGATTGAAAAACCACAATCAATTAGGCTAAAAGCGGATTTCTCAAAAGTAAAGACAAAAGCCAGATTAAAGTGGTATTTAATGGTATTAGAGAAAGTAAGTGTCAACTGAAAAAAAAACAAATGGACACAAGTTTATCCTAAGCCCAAATGAGGATGAAATGATAAAATGTTCATATAAACAAAAAGTAAGTTCACTGTGAAAATAAGGAATGTCTTTGGATATAATTCAAGGGAAAAAAATGGGCTCAGAAGAAAGAGCAAATGTTGAGCAATGAAATTGGTAAGAATATTGATGATGATGATTGTATAAAAAATAATAAGCCACTTCACAAAGGTTTTGCTGTGTAGTGTTTTATTATCATCAAATTAATAATTCTAATTATGATTTCTTCTTTGATATATGAGTTGTTTATAATTGTGTTCATAAACTTCCAAATATAAAGGTATTAGTGTTATTTTAAGCAGAGAATGTAGTCTGTGTGATAATACATCTTTGTAATTCATTGGGACTTGTTTTAGAAATGAATGTTTGATCCATATTTTTCAAATACCATATATGTTTTAGATAACATACATTCATTTTTGGATATGTTCAGCGATCTATCTATATCTGTTTATTTATCTACTTATATATCTACCTATATGTCTCTATCTCCACTGAGTCGTTACTTAACTCTGTGGTTCAACTATTTTTAAGCTTTCTATTGTTCTGCTTGTTTTATCTATCAGTTACTAGAAAAGCAACTTAAAATCTTCCTTATGGTTTGCATTTCTCAATTTTTCGTTGTAAGTTTCAGTTTTCGTTATGTAGTTTGTGGACATGCTATTAAGTACAAATATGTATAGAATTGTTATGTATCGCTATTGAAGTGAAATTTGTTTTTACTATATAGTGTCCCACTCTGTCTCAAATTATCCTTTTGCCTTTAATGTCTATTTCGATTAATGTTAATATGCTGTTGTTGTTAGGTGCTGTCAAGTCAGTTCTGACTCATAGTGACCCTATAGGTATATTAAAGTTAATACTAATTCTTTTTTGGCCAATAATGTGCCCGGTATGTGTTTCTTGAGCCTTTTACTTTAAGTATTTCTGTAACTATCTATCTATCTATCTATATATATATAATATATATGTGTGACAGGATATACGTATAATCTCTGCTGATTCTTTTAAATGATAAGTTTAGTCATTTACAGGAGTGTGCATATGAAAGCTGGACAATAAAAAAGGAAGATCAAAGAAGAATTGATTCATTTGAATTGTGGTGTTGGTGAAGAATATACTATGAACTGCCAGAAAAATGAACAAATCCGTCTTGGAAAAGGTATAGCCAGAATTTTCCTTAGAAGCAAGAATAGCAAGACTTCGTCTTGCCTACTTTGGACATATCAGGAAAGACCCATCGCTAGAAAAGGCCATTATGTTTGATAAAATAGACGGTCAGCAAAAATGAAGGAAACCCTTCATAAGATGGATTAACACGGTGCCAGGAACACTGGGCTCAAACCTACCAAAGATTACGAGAATGGCACAGGACCAGGCAGCATTTTGCTCTCTTATGCATAAAGTCATCATGAGTCAGATCCGCCTCAGCGGCAACTAGCAACAACATACGTTACTGATTTTTTGTGTGTGTAACCATTTTAAAAGTAATTGGGAATTTTATTAAAACTGAAGATGTCTATTAGTCAGGATAGGCAAGGTTATTCTGCTATGTTGTTGTTGTGTGCTGTCAAGTCGATTCTGACTCATAGCAACCTCAAATTCCCAGCGACTTAAAAACAAAAACAAAAACAAAAACAAACCAAAGATTCATTTTTCACACCTGATACAAATCATTGTGGATCAGTTGGTGGCTCCGAAAGAGAAACCATCTGAAGCATTTCTTGTTTATATATACGGCAGGGAGAAGGAAGCACGGTGATGAATTATGCACTCACTCTTTAACACTTTTGCTTCAACACATTGTCTAAATAAAAGGGGCAGGAAATGCTCACAGGGAGGGGAAGCAAAATATTAGAGAATAACTTTATGATATTATAATAAGTCTACTATTTAACAATACCACTTGTTAATTTCTGCTTAGAAAATCTCCAGTACAGTTATATAGAGACAAAAATAAAATACTATTTCCTCTCTATTTGAACTCGTGAAAAATTTGGGGATGACTATTTAACAATAAGAGAATATGTTAAAATACTTCCAATTCCCTCTATAGCGTGTTGCCTATACCGCTTAAAATAGTTCAAATGAAAGACCAAGAATTATACATATCAAAGTGCATTTACTCAAAGTCTAAAAAGAAGTTTGCAATACAATAGTTACCGTACTGTTCATGTATTTATACATGCATATGAATAAACATGTAGAACAAAGATAAACATTATTTTCAGAATCCTCTTTAGAGAGAGTTAAAAAAAATTGATAGTAAGTGGGATATTTGTTAAATTTCTAGCATTTTATTTCTTTAGAAAAAAAAATCTGAATTACATAGTCCCAAATGTTAACATAAGCTAACAACCTGCTTAGTTATATGAATGTCTATTACTTATGTCTTTATTTTTATATGTTTCTGTATGTTGGAAATATTTTATTGTGAAATACTGAAATTTGAACAAAAGATAAATTCAATGTCAATTAATAAAATAAGTAGTTTCTCAAATAGCATAGTTGATTTCATTTGGTATGCCAAGATTCTTTTGTACTATATGTGGAATACTATATCTTAACTTGTTTAGAATTTGGTGTTTTATTCTGTCTTCTAATCACTAACTGAAAAGACAGCATAAATAAGAAAGGGAAAGAAAACCCAGATGGGGGATTTACATGACAGGCATTTATTTAGAAATTTCTTAAGCTAAACCTTGCCCCACATTTGCATGTCATTCTTTGGGCACCAGTCATGGTATATTTCATTTCATTGAAATCAAGAATCCTAATATACTGACGACTGGTAGAGCATGAAAGCAGAATGGTACACAGTAAATGCAAAGTTTCTGTGTAGGGGGATTTAAATGGTCTACTTGGGATTTTTTTAGAACCCATTGGAGGGAGTGGGTGGATGGTGGGTGATTACACCAGGTAAGGAAAGGGAATTTCTGCAAGGTATGGTGCTTTTTCTAGAGAGCATGGAATGAGTTCTTCTGAGTTCAGATGTTCTTTGCTACTTCTCGAGACCAATGCTAATGAATGGATTTGGAAGTTTTTCCAGTTCTCTTGTAGTCTCTTTTACTCTATTTACTTAAGTAAATTTTATTTTAGTAAAATATTACTATTAAACATGGTGCAATGCTGAAATTATAGATGAGATGAAATATGTTCTGTGTATTTTACTGTCATCAATTTAGAAAATGAAAATCCATTATGTGTTGGCTCTTAAAGCTTCTGCTTCTACTCCATTGGCCACAGGTCAGAAAATTGCAGTTTTACTACTTGCCCAGGTAGAGTAGAACCAGAGTACTAAAAAATAAATTATTTTTGAGTAGTCTGTTTTATTATTTCCCTGACCTTCCTTTTATTTTTGTTACTTTCCGTTAAGGTCAAATTTTTTGTTTGTTTTCTAATTTTACTGCACTACTATTGATTTTTCTTACAACTTAAAAAAATTCACTAATAAATTACTGTGTATTTTATTAAAAGTCACTTTTTAAAAATAATTACAAGGCACGGTCTTCATGAAATTGATTGCTTTTCATGACCTGAATTATTTACTCCCATTCTTAATAACCATGAGTGGAAAAATAATTAGAAAGTCCAATCCCTATGGAAGTGAGAGGCATTTTTGCTCTATTTTGACAAAGTGGCACACATACACATTGAGAGAATTTTATAAATGTAAATCAGAATGATCATTGAGAAAGTTCAAGATCTCAAAGGCTGACATTAAACATTACTCTTCTTATTGTGCAATGAGGTCAGTAGTTCAAACAGCATTCGTAATACAAGTAGTGTTTAAAGAAAATTACAGAAGTGCTGAAGAAAATATTTCCTGTTCTCTTACCAGGCAATAGAGTAAACATTTGCCAAATGTTGGCAATAAGATGCTAGAGGAGGCTAGTTTAGACACATTGAAGTTTAACAGACTGAAAATCATAGATCTAGATGTCACATACTAGGGGCACTGGTTTCATTCACCTTCATAAAACAATCCAAGCTAAAGCCTCGATAGGACTTCGAAGGTGATCTTCTAGCCCCTAGTTAACATCTTAAAAAATATTTATAAAAAAATTTATTGATTTTTCTTACCATGGGTAATACACACTAACATATTACCGGGTCAGTAAACATGACTAATATGTCTTGAATAATCCTGATAATTTTCTTTAGTGTATTTCTTACCCTTTAATAAATTCAGCTGAGTTATTTTCATCTTAGAGAATCCTCTGTGATTTTCAAATCTTCTTTTCTCCTAATATAACCAAACACTCTTAAATCTATCTTCTCTTCTGTTAGAATGGGCCTCCGTGTGAAATAACATGCGTGGATGACTGACTATGCATCACACAACCTCATACTTCTCACAATAAGAAGCCAGGTCTTGGAGATGGCAAGTAGCTTGTTGAAGGATCCTCTAAGGAGTACACCTGTGTAACCAAGGATCTGTCTGAACAAAAAACCCAAGCTCTTTCCTCGCCCCCGGGCTGCCTCTTGAGATGATGAGGTAGGAAGCCAGAAGAATAGTGGTGGGACAAAGAGAGGGAGGGAGGCGTTCACGTGACGTTTGGAAGAAAGGATTTCTCCCTCTTTTGAATGCTTTACTTGTAATTATTTGAACCGTTTGTCTCTCTTAAGGAGCTCTTATGGCGCAGTAGTTAAAGAGATCCACTGCTAACTGAAAGACGGCAGATTCAAAACCACCAGCTGCTCTGCAGGAGAAAGATGTAGAAGTCTGCTTCCATAAAGATTTACAGCCTCAGAAACCCTGTAGGGTAGCTATGAGTTGGAAAAGACTGCACAGCAGTGGGTTTGGGTTTTTTTTTTAGTATCTCTCGTACCAAACATTAATTTTAATTACAATAAAATAGCTAACATCATTGAGTTTCTACTTTGCTCTCAGGTATTTTTTCAAGGGCATTATATGCATTAATACATTTAATTTGTACAAAAAAATTTTATGAAATTGCTTTTATTATAATCCTCAGTTTACCAATGAAGAAGAAAAAATGGATATGTAGCTTGCCATGATCACACAGCTAGTAAGTAGGAGCTCCAGGATTTGAATGCTGCTGGCGGGTTGATTTTACAGCCTGCACACTTCCCCTCTAAAGGAGCCCTGGTGACGCAACAATTAAGCACTTGGCTGCCAACCTACCTAGCAGTTCCTTGGGAGACGGACTTAGAGATCTGCTCCCATAAATTACAGCCTAGAAAACACTATAGGGTAGTTCTACCCTGTCATATGAGGTCACTATCGGTCGAAAACCAACTCAATGACACCTAACAACAACAACACAATTAACCTCTATGCTTTATTGTTTCCACAGTGCCCATACAACAGTTACCGTCCAGTCAATTCTCACTCAGAGCAACCCCATGTGTGTCAGAGTAGGACTGTGCTCTGTAGGGTTTTCAGTGGCTGATTTTTCTAAAATAGATCGCCAGGGGTGCCTCTGGGTGGACTCAAATCTCCATCTTTTGGTTAGCAGCCCAGCTTGTTAGCTATTTACACCATCCAAGGACTCTAACCATTAACACTAAATAGTCTCAGTGAAACCGAAACTATCAGGAAACCCAACCTAGTAATTACTTCATTCCTCCTTCATGACTGAGAAACTGAGTCATAGAAAATCAGACTTCAGGAATCTCAATTTAATAACCAAATTAAAAAAGTAGACTAACAGCACTTTGCCTTGAAAAGGTACAATTGAAATGGAAGCTCAGACTGGAAAACTGGAAATAGCTGATGGAACATTAATGGCTTGGCTTCACATATCTTTGATCTTTTCCGTCCTTCTGTTCCTGAGCTCCAGAAGGAGACTTCATTTCCTTCTGTACCTTTCCTCAAACTTAGTATTCTTTCAGCAAGAAGGAAATATTAAAATTTTTTAAAAGTTTGTTGTAGTATGTTTCTTTTAATTAAGTTATTCTAATTTAATTCAATCCAGTTCAAATATGTATGTTTTTAAACACGCAAAAATGTTTTCTTTAAATAATCAATTAATTTCAAAATATTTAAGAACACTCACAAAAATGCCTCACACCAACCTTCTGGCAAAGAGTAAATGAAATGACTAAACCAAGTACTTAGACAATGGAATACATCAGTTGGAAACACATGCATGTACATGTTAGTTTAGAAAGTATAATTTTGAATTATCTAGGAGATTACTACAGTTCAGTCTTTCACATTACTATACATTATTAATTAGCAGGTGCTCTAGACCCATAAATACCTTATATGTGATCAATTACAACCCATTAATAGTATTTCAGGGAGCATATTTCTTGGTTTAGCTGCCATACTTATTTTATAATGTTAATTATATATTTTTACCAGAATATCAGATTTTACTATACATATATAGACAAAGTCTAAGATTCACTAACAAATAATTTCAGAGTAGAAGCAAAAATTTTGAAACCTTTATTTTTAAAAAGTAAAATGACTGGAGATAACACTTCAATTTTTCCTAAAGAAGATATAATGTATAATAAATATGAGAAGTTTCTCTTATGAGCATGATTCATATCCCACGTCACTCTTACAGACAGTCATAAAGGATATGCATCAGGTCTTCCTTTTTTTTCAGACATCATTGCCTCTTCTTGAAATGAGGTTGAAGGAAGGCAGGATAAGAATTTTACCAAATACATTAGTTTAAATTTTGGTGCCTTCAAAATTTTTTCCTGCTTAACATTACAATTTATCTTCACTTTTTCCTTTCTTCTTTCTTTACGTCTTTCTTTTCCTTTCTTCTTTCCTCCCTTTCTTTTTCCTCCTTTTTTATCGTTAAACCAAAAAACCCAGCCCATAGCCATGGAGTCGATTTCCACTCCTGGTGATCCTATAGGACAGAGTAGAGCTGCCGCATAAGGTTTACAAGTTGCAGCTGGTGGATTGGAACTGCCAACCTTTTGGTCAGCAGCTGTAGGTTGCTGTAGCTCTTAACCACTGTGCCACCAGAGTTCCATTTTATCGTTAGCGTATTCTAACTTGTACAAATTGAAGTCAGAATTGCATTGGGAGAACCCCAAATGCCACATTTAAATAAGGAAGTTCCAAAAGAATAGTTAAATTTTTTAAAATTCAATGTTAATATTTGAATTGTAATGTTTATTATATTTACTTAAAATAAAAAGTAATAATAAGTAACAGTATCATTATTAATATTTATTATATTTTATATTAATAGTTAAATATTAAACTTATTTAATATTTAAATGTGGTTAAATTTTGTTGAGAATATATGATAGATTATTGATTTAGTAGTATTTCTTTTTAAAAGATAAACTCTAGGATTTACATTTTTCAGCAAAAAGAATTGACATGTTCACATTTTAGTTTTTAGTATATAAGCATATATAAGATTTACATTGATTTAAACCTTTTAAAATGGTACATCTAAAATATATATATTGTGAAATATTTTATGAAAAATTTCTTTGAAGTACCAAAAAAGACTTTGGTATGTAGCATTTATTTTTATTTTAAGTTGAAACTGTGATCCATTTTCCATAGTTTCCTCCTGTTAGTTCCTTCCTTTTCTTAAATAGTATGCATCTTTAAATAATAAACATAAAATTCTAAATAATGGTAACTTTGTAGATTAAAAAAGATAAAGTATATTCTGACCATTGTGTATATTTTAAATTATACTAGTGTTTCACTTACATTTTTATAATGTACACTTTTAATCATATACATCTCCTTTTTTGATTCGTCTTAAAAATTCCCACATCTCTCTTTTATAGTTAGCCTTTTGAGCACAGAACCTATTCCTAAATCCTCCAAGCTCCTGGTATAATATCTAACTCGTAGCATACATTCAATAATTGTTGTGTAATTGTTGAGAAAATGTAATCCAATGGTTTTGTAAGTACATGTACTTTATTAATTGTTATTATTTCTTTCAAAACATTTTAAACCAAGCCGTCAGTGTTGTTCATCTATTCATTCAACAAATATTCTAAAAATATTTGAATGAGGACTTGAACACTTCTTGATGAAACAACAACAGCTATCCAATCTTCTATGTCTGAGTTAATCTCCCTGAACATAGCTAAACACTTACATTCCTAAATTTTAATCATATGTCAGATCTATTGGCTGGAAACTAAACTGTGGCCTTTCTTCAGGTTATACTGTCATCTTGGCATCATGCTCTGGTGTGACAAAGTTCAGACCTACATAGAAAGGTTCTTCATTAATTAAAAAATGTGTACATCTTGACTTTCAGAATGCCTTACTTTATAAGACAACAAATGTCAGAGGCATCTCTTGTAGAGTCTGAAGCCTTGAGTTTTTGGATCTGCAAGCCAAGTATCTGAACTTTCATGTCCTCACCTGCAAAAAGTGAATACTTATATCTAAATAAGGGACCCTGGTGGTACAATGCTTAAGCACTTGGCTGCTAACTTAAAGGTCAGCAGTTTGAACCCACCAGCCATTCCATGGGAAAAAGATGTGGCAATCTGCTTTCGTAAAGATTTACAACTTTGGAAACTCTACAGGTTAGTTCTACTCTGTCCTATAGGGTGGTTATGAGTCAGAATTGACTTGATGGCAATAGGATTTTTTTTTTTAAACCTACATTGCAGGATTGGTGTGTTAACTAGGTAGTAAATATGCAAAAAACCCTATATAAATATAAATGTGATTAATATAGGGGTTGACAAAAAATCCCACCCATTAAATTATGTATGGCAGTCATCAAAAATGAAACAGAAGGCACAAAGATCGATATCCTAGTCATTAATGAGCTGAAATGGATTGGTATTGGCCTTTTGAATTGGAAAATCATGTCGTCTTCTTTGCCAGGAATAACAAATTGAAGAGGAATGATGTAGCATTTCATCATTAAAAAGAACATTTCAAGATGCATTCTGAAGTACAACACTGTCAGTGATAGAATAATATCCATATGCCTACATGTAAGACCAGTTAATACAAATATTATTCAAATTTGCGCAACAACCACTAATGCCAAAGGTGAAGAAATTGAATATTTTTACCAACTTCTGCAATATGAAACTGATCAAACAAGCAATCAAGATGCATTGATAATTACTGGTAAATGGAATGCGAAAGTTGGAAACAAAGAAGAAGGCGCAGTAGTTGGAAAATATGCCTTAGTCATAAAAAAGACATTGGAAATCACATGACAGAATTTTACAAGACCAACAACTTATTGATTGCAAATGCCTTTTTTTCAACAACATAAGTAGTGACTATACACGTGGACCTCACTGGATGGAATACACAGGAATCAAATCAACTATATCTGTGGAAAGAGATGACAGAGAAGCTCAATATCATGAGTCAGAACAAGACCAGGGTAGACTTCAGAACAGGCAGTTGCTCATATGCAAGTTCAAGTTGAAGCAGAAAAAAATTAAAACAAGTCCACGAAAGCCAAAGTACAATCTTGAGTATATCGCACCAGAATTTAGAGACTATCTCTACAATAGATTTGATGCATGGAACACTAATGACCGAAGATCAGAGGAGTTGCGGAAAGACATCAAGGACATCATACATGAAGAAAGCGAAAGGTCAGTAAAAAGACAGGAAAGAAAGAGAAGACCAAAATGGATGTCAGAAGAGACTTTGAAACTTGCTCTTGAATGTGGAATTGTTAAAAAGAATAGGATAAAATGATGAAGTAAAAGAGCTGAACAGAAAATTTCAAAGGTCAGCTCAAGAAGACCAATAAAGTATTATCATGAAATGTGCAAAGACTTGGAGTTAGAAAACCAGAAGGAAGAAAACGCTTGGTATTTCTCAAGCTGAAAGAACTGAAAAAAATCAAGCCTTGAGTTGCAGTACTATGCTACAGGGAAAATATTGAATGACACAGGAAGCATCAAAAGAAGATGGAAGGAATACATAGAGTCACTGTACCGAAAAGAATTGGTCAATATTCAAACATTTCAGGAGATAGCATATGATCAAGAACCAATAGTACTGAAGAAGAAATCTAAGCTGCACTGAAGGTACTGGCAAAAAAAAAGTCTCCAGGAATTGATGGAATACCAATTGAGATGTTTCAACAGACAGATGCAATGCTGAAAGTGCTCAGTCGTACATGCCAAGAAATTTGGAGGACAGCTACCTGTTCAATTGACTGGAAGAGATCCATATAATCTGCCCATTCCAAAGAAAGGTGATCGAACAGAATGCAGAAATTATCAAGCAATATCATTAATATCACACATAAGTAAAATTTTGCTGAAGACAATTCAAAACTGGTTGCAACAGTATATCCACAGGGAACTGCCAAAAATTCAAGCTGGATTCAGAAGAGGTTGTGTGAGGAGGAATATCACTGCTAATATCAGATGGATCTTGTCTGAAAGCAGAGAATACCAGAAAGATGTTTACCTGTGTTTTATTGACTATGCAAAGGCATTCGACTGTGTGGATCATAACAAATTATGGATTACATTGTGAAGAATGGCAATTCCAGACAACTAAATTGTCCTCATGGAGAACCTATATATAGACCAAGAGGCAGTTGTTTGAACAGAGCAAAGAAATGCTTCAAGGTTTAAAAACAGGAAATGTGTGTGTCAGGGTTGTATCCTTTCACCATACTTATTGAATCTATATGCTAAGCAACTAATCTGAGGAACTGGACTATATAAGGAAGAAATAGGCATCAGGATTGGAGGAAGACTCATTAACAACCTGTGATATGCAGATGATATAAATTTGCTTGCTGAAAGCCAAGAGGATTTGAAGTACTTGCTGATGATGATCAAAGACTACAGCCTTCAGTATGGATTCACCTCAACATAAAGAAAACAAAAATCCTCACAACTGGATCAATAAACAGCATCATAATAAATGGAGAAAGTATTGAAGTTGTCAAGGATTTCATATCACCTCATATGCATGGGGAATCTGGGCAATAAACAAGGAAGACTGAAGAAGAATTGATGCTTTTTGAACTATGGTTTTGGTGAAGAATGTTGAATATACCATAAACTGACAGAACAATGAACAAATCTGTCTTGGAAGAAGTACAGCCAGAATGCTCTTTAGGAGGGAGGATGGAGGCAGGGCCAAGATGGCGGAATAGTCAGACACTTCTGGTGGTCTCTCTTACAACAAAGGCCCAAAAAAACAAGTGAATCAATTATACATGACAGTCTAGGAGCCCTGAACATCAAAAGCAAAGTTTAGAAATTAGACTAAGTGGCAGGGGGAGGGAGAGACAGTTCGGAAGCAGTGAGGAGTTGCCAGACCTTACCCAGTGGGAACCAGAGCCCTTCAGGCCTGATCAGCTCAGGGGTGAATGGTGAGGCAGGCAAGCAGCAGCGCTCAGGAGGCATTTTCCACACCAGGAGAGACCCAGAGGAACAGAGTCTACTCGGAAATCCAGAACCAGTGAGAAGCAGCCCTCAATCGGCAAAAGAAAAGTATTTGCTTCTGGCCTACCATGTGGATCAAAAACACACCCTTAGGGAAAAACCTCTCTCCCATTTACCTCCCTGCTCCCTGCTCTGCACTGGCTTTAGGACAGCTTCAGGAATTGCTAAGTACCCTGGGCTGGAGGTAGGATCTGTCACATTCCCTGAGCCATTCTCCTGGCCTTGGAGAGGAAACAAATTAACAAACAGAGGGGAAAAAAATCTGCCTTTCCTAAGCCAGGAACTCAGGGTAGGCAAAGCTCCATTGTCTAGGCACAGGCATAAGGGATCCACAGACTTTGTGTGCCTTTCCCCCTATAGAGACTTGTGTGGGCCCATTTCAACAGCGTAGGCCCTCATTACCACAGTACAACAGGGTATATACCTGAAGTCTAACTTCAACTGTTTCAGCTGTGAAGCAGCAGTTCTTGACATTTGACACTACTCTGCCCATTAGACAGGGTCTTCATCTACCCATATCAGGGGCCTGAGGACTAGTGGCTCCACCTATACCACCTAGCCACCTGCGATAGCGGCCCAAGAATAAGAGGTGCCCCCTAGTCCTTACAGCCAACATCACTGGGTGCTCATAGTTCTGCTGCAAAATCCACCTACCTAAGCACTCTAGGAAACAGGGGTACACTTTCCTCTTGGACACTTGGAGGTGGCCATCAGCCCCCTGCCTTGCTCAGCATGTGTCCCTCTGCTGCAGCCAGATACCTGTGTCTACACCAATCACACATGCCTGTCTAAAACTGTAGGTGAGAGCCTGCACCACACACTTGGTGATAGAATACTTGGACACCTGAGCTGAACCCATATGGGGGGAATGGTTGGACTCCTGGCCTCACATACTTAGTGGCAGCTCTGGCCACCTGGCAGCAGGACTTTGAAGCTTCAGGGGCACTAGCTCACATGAGGAGCCTATTTGGGCATATCAAAACAAAACAAGAAGCTAGAACACAGTAAGCAAACATAAAAAAAATATATACACAATAACTTATTGATGGCTTGGAGACAGCAGTCAATTTCAAATCACATAAAGAGGCAGACCATGATGGCTGCAGGAAGCTCCCAAAATAAAGAATCTAAAACTTTTCCAGGGGAAGAAAATTTCTTGAAATAATTGGAGGCAGAATACAAAAGATTAATATACAGAACTCTTCAAGAGATTAGGAAGGAAATTAAGCAAAATGCAGAACACAGAATAGAGGAAATTAAAGAATTAGAGAAGAGCATAATGACAAATTTAACAGGCTGCAAGAATCCAAGGAGAGATAGCAATCAGAAATCCAGAAGATTAAAAATAAAATTTCAGAACTAGAGAACTCAATAGAAAGTCATAGGAGCAGAATTGAGGCAATGAAAGTCAGAATTAGTGAGACTGAAGATAAAGCACTTGACACCAACTTATATGAGGAAAAAAGGATTAAAAAAATGAAGAAACCATAAAAATTATGTGGGACAGTATGAAGAGGAATAAGCTATGAGTGACGGGAGTACCAGAAAGGGGGGAAGACAACACAGAGAGAATTGTTGAAGATTTCTTGGCAGAAAACTTCCCTGATATCAAGAAAGATGAGAAGATATCTATCCAAGATGCTCATCGAACCCCACATAAGGTAGATCACAATAGAAAGTCACCAAGACATATTATAATCAAACTTGCCGAAACCAAAGATAAAGAGAGAATTTTAAGAGCAGCTAGGGATAAACAAAAAGTCATTTACAAAGGAGAGTCAATAAGAATAAGCTCGGACTACTCAGCAGAAATCAGCAGGCAAGAAGGCAATGGGATGACATATATAAAGCCTTGAAGGAAAAAAATTGCCAGCCAAGAATTATATATCCAGCAAAACTGTCTCTTAAATATGATGGCAAAATTAGGGCTTTTCCAGATAAACAGAAGTTTAGGGAATTTGCAAAAACCAGACCAAAATTACAAGAAATGGTAAATGGAGTCCTCCAGTTAGAAAATCAGTTTAACTTCAGATAACAACCCAAAACTAGAACACAGGACAGAGCAACCAGATATCAACCTAGAGAGGGAAGTCACAAAAATAAATCAAAGTTAAAACACTGAAAATAGGGAAACAGAGATGTCAACATGTAAAAGATGACAACATTAAAATAAAATAGAGGGACTAAAAAATGTAGACATAGATTTTTCATATGGAGAGGAAGTCAAGGCAATATAAAGAAATAAAAGACTGGTATAAAATTAGAAAAATAGGGGTAGATATTAAGGTAACCACAAAGGAAACTAACAATCCTACACGTCAAAACAAAAAACAAGAAAAATATAAAGACTCAGCAAATACAAAATCAACAACAAAGAAAAAGAAAAGAAAATACATAAAGAAAAATGACTCAGCACAGAAAATTAAGCAGAACAAAGAAACTGTCAACAACACACATATACACAAAAAATCAAAAACACAGCACTAAACTCATACCTATCAATAATTACACTGAATGTAAATGGACTAAATGCACCAATAAAGAGACAGAAAGTGGCAGATTGGATAAAAAAACATGGTCTGTCTATATGCTGCCTACAAGAGACACACCTTAGACTTAAAGACAC
>NW_004444203.1:117769-152391 GCF_000243295.1 Trichechus manatus latirostris
AGAACCTTTGGGACACAGCAAAAGCAGTGCTCAGAGGTCAGTTTATAGCAGTAAATGTACACATCCAAAAAGAAGAAAGGGCCAAAATCAAAACATTGAACCCTATAACTGGAACAAGTAGAAAGAGAGCAGCAAGAGAAGCCCTCAGGTGTCAGAAGAAAGGAAATAATAAGAATTAGAGCAGAATTAAATGAAATAGAGAATAGAAAAACAACGGAAAGAGTCAACAAGGCCAAAAACTGTTTCTTTGAAAAGATCAGCAAAATCGATAAACCATTGAAAAACTCGAGAGGAAGCAAATTACCCATATAAGAAACGAGATGGGTGATATCATAACAGACCCAACTGAAATTAAAAAAATCATAACAGAATACTATGAAAAATTGTACTCTAACAAATTTGAAAACCTAGAGGAAATGGACTAATTTCTAGAAATTCGCCACCTACCTAAACAAACACAAACGTAGGTAGAACAACTAAATAAACCAGTAACAAAAGTAGAGATTGAAAAGGTAATTGAAAAACTCCATAAGAAAAAAGGAAAAAAAGCCCTGGCCCAGATGGCTTCACTGGAGAATTACATCAAACTTTCAGAGAAGCGTTAATACCATTACTACTAAAGGTATTTCAGAGCATAGAAAAGGATGAAACACTCCCAAACTCATTCTATAAAGCCAGCATAAGCCTGATACCAAAACCAGGTAAAGACACCACAAAAAAAGAAAATTACACACCAATATCCCTCATAATCATTGACACAAATATCCTCAACAAAATTCTAGCGAATTCAGCAACATATCAACAAAGTAATTCACCATGGTCAAGTGGGATGTATACCAGGAATGCAGGGATGGTTCAACATTAGAAAAACAATCTATGTAATCCATCACATAAATAAAACAAAAGACAAGAACCACATGGTCTTATCAATCAATGCATAAAAGGCATTTGACAAAGTCCAACACCCATTCATGATAAAAACTCTCAACAAAATCCAAATAGACGGGAAATTCCTGAACATAATTAAGGGCATTTATACAAAGCCAACAGCCAACATCAACCTAAATGGAGAGACTTTGAAAGCATTCCCCTTGAGAATGGGAACCAGACAAGCCTTCCCTTTATCACCACTCTTCGTCAACACTGTGCTGGAGGTCCTAGCCACAGCAATTAGGTTAGAAAAAGAAATAAAGGACATCCAAGTTGGTAGGGAAGAAGTCAAAGTATCTCTATTTGCAGATGATATGATCTTATACACAGAAAACCCCAAAGAATCCACAAGAAACCTCCTGGAACTAATAGAAGATTTCAGCAAAGTAATAGGATACAAGATAAACATACAAAAATCAGTTGGATTCCTCTACACCAACAAAGAGAACTTCCAAGAGGAAATCACCAAATCAATACCATTTACAATAGCCCCCAAGAAGATAAAATACTTGGGAAGAAATCTAACCAAAGACATAAAAGACCTATACAATGAAAACCATAAGACATTACTGCAAGAAACCAAGAGACATGCATAAATGGAAAAACATACCTTGCTTGTGGATAGGAAGACTCAACATTGTGAAAATGTCACTTCTACCCAAAGTGATCTAAAGATACAATGCAATCCCGATCCAAATTCCAATGGCATTTTGTAATGAGATGTAGAAATAAAATCACCAAATTCATATGGAAAAGTAAGAGGCCCTGGGTAAGTAAAGCATTACTGAAGAAGAACAAATTGGGAGGCCTCACACTACTTGATTTTAGAACCTATTATACTGCCATGGTTGTCAAAACAGCCTGGTTCTGGTACAACAGATACATAGACCAATGGCAAAGAATTGAGAATCCAGACATAAATTCATCCACCTATGAGCAGCTGATATTTGACAAAGGCCCAAAACCTGTTAATTGGGGAAAAGACAGTCTCTTTAACAAATGGTGCTGGCATAACTTGATATACTTTTGCAAAAACTGAAACAAGACCATACCTCACAGCATGCACAAAAACTAACTCAAAATGGATCAAAGATCTAAATATAAAATCTAAAATGATAAAGATCATGAAAGAAAGAATAGGGAGAATGTTAGAAGCTCTAATACATGGCATAAACAGAATACGAACCGTAAGTAACAATGCACAAGAAGCAGAAGACAGACTAGATAACTGGGAGCTCCTAACAATCAAACACTTATGCTCATCAAAAGACTTCACCAAAAGAGTCAAAAGACAACCTACAGACTGGGAAAAAAATTTTGGCTATGACAAATCCGATCAGCATCTAATATCTAAGCTCTACAGGATACTGCAAAACGTCAACAGCAAAAAGACAAATAACCCACTTATAAAATGGGCAAAGGATATGAAGAGGCACTTTGACGAAGAACACATTCGGGCAGCTAACAGATACATGAAGAAATGCTCACAATCATTAGCCATTAGAGAAATGCAAATCAAAACTACCATGAGATACCATCTCTTCCCAACAAGGCTAGCATTAATCCAAAAAACAATGTTGTTATTATTAATCATTTACTATTAATAATATTGCTGTAATTATTAATCAAAATAATAAATGTTGTGAGGTACAATAAAATATAAAAAAAATAATAATAAATGTTGGAGAAGTTGTGGAGCGACTGGGACACTTTTACACTGTTGGTGGGAGTGTAAAATGGTACAAGCAGTTTGGAAATCAATTTGGTGCTTCCTTAAAAATCTAGAAATAGAAGTACACTATGATCAAGCAATCCCACTCCTTGGAATATATCCTAGAAAAATAAGAGCCATCGCACAAATAGATATATACACACCCATGTTCATTGCAGCACTGTTCATGATAGCAAAAAGATGGAAACAACCTAGGTGCCCTTCAAGGGATGAATGGATAAACAAACTATGGTATATTCACACAATAGAATATTATGCAAAGATAAAGAACAATGATGAAGCCATGAAACATAACATGGAGGAATCTGGAGGGCATTATGCTGAGTGAATTTAGTCAGTTACAGAAGAACAAATATTGTATAAGACCACTATTATAAGAACTCAAGAAAAGGTTTAAACACAAAGACAACATTCTTTGATGGTTATGAGGGTGGGGAGGGAAGGTGAGGGTTATTCACTAACTAGATAGTAGACAAGAATTATCTTAGGTGAAGGGAAGGACAATACACACTACAAGGGAAGTCAGCACAGTGGGACTAAACCAAAGCTAAGAAGTTTCCTGAATACAATCAAACACTTTGAGGGACTGACTAACAGGGGTGGTGGTCTGGGGATCATGCTTTCAGGGGACATCTAAGTCAACTGGCATAACAAAGTTTATTAAGAAAATCTTCTGCATCCTACTTTGGTGAGTGGCATCTGGGGTTTTAAAAGCTTGCAAGCGGCTATCTGAGATACATCAATTGGTCCCAACCTCCTGGGGTAAAGGAGAATGAAGAATGCCAAAGACACAAGGAAAGTATTAGCCCCAGAGACAGAAAGGGCCACATAACCCAGAGACTTCATCAGCCTGAGACCAGAAGAACTAGATGGTGCCTGGCTGCCACCAACGACAGCCCTGACAGGGAACACAACAGACAGTCCCTGATGGAGTAGGAGAAAGGTAGGGTGCAGAACTCAAACTCTAGTAAAAAGACCAGACTTAATGGTCTGACTGAGACTGGAGGAACCCTGGAAAGCATGGCGCCCGGACTCTGTATCAGCCCAGAGCTAAAACAATTTCTGAGGTCAACTCTTCAGACCAAAATTGGACTGGACTGTGGGACATAAAATGATACTCATGAAGAGTGTGTTTCTTAGTTTAAGTAGATACGTGAGACTAATCGAGCAGCCCCTGTCTGGAGGTGAGATGAGAAAGCAAGGAGGGTTAGGAGCTGGTTGAATGGACATGGGAAATCCGGGGTGGAAAGAAGGGGTGTGCTGTCACAGTATAGAGAGAGCAATTAGGGTCACATAACAATGTATGTATAAATTTTTGTATCAGAGACTAACTTGAAATGTAAACTTTCAGTTAAACTGCAACAATAAACAAACAAAGGAAAAATAATGTCTATATAAATACGATGGAGCCCTGGTGGCACAGTGGTTAAGAGCTCGGCTGCTAACCAAAAGGTTGTCAGTTCGAATCCGGCAGCTGCTCCTTGGAAACCCTATGGGGCAGTTCTACTCTCCTATAGAGTCACTATCAATTGGAATTGACCCGACAGCTACGGGTTTGGGTTTTTTTGGTTATAGTTATGATATTTAAATTGCATTACACTGAACAGATGTACCACATTATCTACATTCACTTGGCTTCTAAAAAAGACATTTCCAAATTTAAAAAATCAGAAATGAAAATTAACTGGGATCACCTAGAGAAACATATTTACTAGAATTGTTGGATTAGCTGTAACTTTAAGCCAGCAGTGGCCAAGCTAGAAACCATATAAAACATGATCTATTGGGCAGCAGTAGTACTGAAGAGTCATCCCCTGTCAAATGAAGAGCCAGAGGAAGTTTTATTACATGCGGACGTCAGCTGTATAACTGACAAGTATGGGAAATGCAGGAGACTTATGTGAGGTCCAGTGCGAGAGAGACAAGGCGGTACAGCCTGCAGGATTATTTATTTAGTTCTTGACACTGTGTTTGTTATTTGAGGAGACATATTCTTTAAGAGTATCTCATCTGATGATATATCAGTTATGATATATTGCATCTTTCATTTATCTCTGAAGAAATCAAAATACTTTCTTTCCTTTTGGGACATATGACAAAAAAAAAAATTGATTTACAGGCAGTCCCTGAGTTACAAACGACATCCGGTAGTTACAAAGTGACCCCTGTAAAGCCTATTATATTAAAAATTCAAGGTACATACAATGGTTCATAATAACAAGCCAGAGGTACTTTATGACACACATCAAAACATTATTATTATTACTGTATTATGTTAAAGATGTTTTAGTGTATCCAGAAGTGTTTTTTTTAATGTTTTCATGCATAGAAACTTACATTATATACAATATACTAAGACAAACATTTGACTAACTGACATTAGATACAAGCCATACCTAACTATTTGATTTATGTACAAATTTGAGTTAAAGAAAGTCTTAGGAATGGAACTCGTTCATAATCTGGGGACTGCCTGTATTAAGGTCTCTAATAAGAACTACAGCTTATAGTTATTTATCTAAATACTTACAGCTATTATTGAATAACTTTTAAAAATAAAACTTAATCTATAAAACAGGCACCCAAATTTCATATGACTTATTACATACCAGTTTTCCAGTTTGAAAAAGTTATATAAATCATCTTGATCTTTTGATACAACTCATAAATTGTGTCATCTAAACTCTGCATCAATTCAGTAGAATGGATCTATTGTATTTCCAGTCTGCTCTCATGAGCTTGACATATTGGTAAAATATCAGAAAAAGTCTCCTCAGAAAGAAAAATCATTGATATATTTTGACCAGAAATTCAATTATTTTTTAAAGTGCCATATGTTCAATTCAACTGACTATTCTTTTGAGGACCTAATCTGTAAATTGATATTCTATGGAGGTAGATTTAGTATAGCTCCATTCTCTGTGAGGTTTCTATTCATAAATGCTGCACACACTTAGTTTTTTTGATGATATATTGCTTTAGAAGCAAATGAACTAATGAGAGGAATTTAAAGGAAGAATTTCCAGGATTTCTGAGAATATTCTTAGAATGTGTCAAAGTATTCTATATTATATTATAGAACTTTTTTCTATTTTAATGCAAAACTGATTAATGTTCTAGTTAACTAATGTCTCAAGCTTATGGGGACAGATTATAAATGCAGTGCTCTCTAATATATAAAACTTAATTATGAACTTGAGCCAAAGGAGAAATATCCAAGTTAGAAGTTCAAAAGCTAAGGATCAGTAAGCCAGTAATTTTCCTTTTTTTCATATATGACAAAGTGGTCTATGAATGACATGTTGAAATAAAAGACATTAAATAAAGAATATCATTATACTGACATCTTTGGTCAAGCAACATTAAAGCAAGAAAAGAGGACAAAAACTAGATGGAGAGTAAATTGATAAAATCTTAACACGGGAAAATTTAGTAATGCAATATTAAAAACTTTAATAATGTGAGTAATCAATGATGATCGCTAGAACTTTTGTAATTAGCAAAAACTGTAGTCCTAAAAACAAGTAGATGGAGCAATACATTTGTCTTTCGAAGCTTCTCCATCATCTTAAATTTCTTTATATAAGATAAAACATCATCAAATACAATGTTTGAAGCACTTAAAATCATGAATATGTATGCATATGTATGTATACTTATACATATATAATTTTTAAGAGGTGTTAATAAAGGCTAAGCATAGGGCACTCTTTCAGAAAGCTCCTAGTAAACTTAGTTTAATACTTTTGTTGTTGTCGTTAATAAGCTAGCTAATTAAGTTGGTTAAGAGCTTGGCTGCTAACCAAAAGGTTAGCAGTTCGAATCCACCAGCTGCTCCTTGTAAACCCTACAGGGCAGTTCTACGCTGTCCTATATGGTCGCTATGAGTTGGAATCGACTCTATGGCAGTGAGTCTGGTTTGGTTTGGTTTGGTTTATTAATGGGTGAAACAGAAGAGCTACTTTGTAAAATTTTCTTCCTTTATTAATATGTATCTGTCTTTTTAAGAATGAAAATTTATGATTTGTATAAGGGGAAATTTCTTAATTTGTGAAAAAGGAAGTATCTTTGTGAAAAGTATGTGTTTAGAAAATACGTATATTTTACAACATTCATTCAACAAACATTGAGTGAGTACCTATTATGTGCCAGTCACTCTCTTAGACAATGGGTACAGCAGTAAAGGAGAAACCAGGGTTTCTGATCACACAGAACTTTTTACAACATGTGAAATTTATAACATTTTGCCCTTCCCACTTCTTCCAGTCACAGACAGACTCAGTTTCTCAGAGGCTACATGTTGGTGTTGATTTTCGGCAGTCTGAAAACAAAAAAACCAAACCTGTGGAGTTGATTCTGACTCATAGCAACCCTGTAGGACAGAGTAGAACTGCCTCATAGGGTTTCCAAGGAGCGGCTGGTGAGTTATGAACTGCCGACCTTTTGATTAGCAGCTGAGATCTTAACCACCGCGCCACAAGGGCTCCTTTGGCAGCCTAGCGGTGTTAATCTTTCATACTGTTACACCTAATTGTTATTCTTCTGCTGTGATTATAGGTGAGACCAAGAACGTTAGATATATTGGATTCTCAAAACAAAACAAAAATTAAAAAAATACAAACAAGAAAGCAACAAGTGTTCAAAACAATTTTTATGAAGCTTTTCCAATGACTTAGTAGTATCGGTACAATACAAACACAAACCTTTAGACTAATTGCGTCACTCCCCAAGTTACGACCCTCAGAAGCTATGTCTGTTACAAGTCCACTGGTCTCCTTTTTTTCCATGGCCGTTACACTCTCAGACATCATGTAGGAAAACGTGGATCCTAATACGACAAATGGAAAGGCATCAGCGACTTAATAGTCTGTTGCACAGAATGGCTAATATATACTTTCATGGTTATTTCTGTATGAGAAAATTGGCAAATATTTGACCTATTTGATTTAGGAATACAGCAAGTGTGCATTATTTAAAACCCCATTCACTATAATCTGAATGTCTCACAATGATAATTTGTGTTTGATTAAATAAAAGAAAAACAATTTGAACATATCCTTTCTTCTCTGTATTTACAGAAATCTTACCCTGAAATTATTCACAAAATTAATTTAAATGATGAAAAACCTCTTTGTGTGATCTGATGAATAAACTTAATGTAGTATATAATTCTTAATTTTTATTAGTTTTTGCTTTAGTAAGTAAGCATTTGCCAATTCTCTCAATTAATTTTTTTTATATGTATAAAAATATGCACTTTACATTGTGTTGGAGTCAAGCTATACCTGAGAAGTCATTTTCAGAGTAAAAAAGCTACCTTGGCAGCAAGTACAGCAACATTCCCAAATAAAGTTTTGTGTGTCAAGTAGGTTTAACATATAAAGCTCCCCAAATGCATGCTTTTTGGAAAGCAAGAGCATATGGGAAACACACAGGACATTGCCAGATATTTTAGCTATAATTGATAGTAGGTATGATGAAATGATTTCAGCTAGATACCATTTTTCAGGCCTCCTATCACTTTGTCATTATTCACCTTAATTATTGCATTAAATGAAACCATTCAAAAGCCTTTATCTCATGTGCAAAGGAAAGACCTAGATCAAGGAATTGTAATTCAGAGAGCTTGCATCAAACTGGGGTAAATGGGCACCGCTGAGTACATGAGCACCATCATCACACTAAGAAAAATTATATATCATTGATTATCTTTTATAGTATATACGAGACTACAAAATCAGTATTACAAATCTCTGAGCTGTATACCCTTTCAATTTCTGTTATATGTACTTGATTTCTTCTTTAATTTTCCTTTTAGACATTAAGTAAGTAGAATAAATAGATTAATGATTAATTTAATTTCCATGGTGTGATTTTCAAAACCACAGACTGACCCCCAAGGGTAATCACTTTACAGCACTAAGTCTGGGTGTTATCATAGGCTTGTTCCTGGAACCAGGACCACTGATAGGCAAGTTACAGCCTGGATTTGATCCACAGGTGTGCTTTGCTTAACTGTCACAATATTTTAAAAATTGGGAAATTTAATGAAACATTCCTAATTCCTGACTCCTCTTGAACATCAAAAGATATGTCAACATGGGTCCACATTCCCCAGGGCAAGAAGCAGCCGGATGCAAATCATATCTGCTGCAGCCTCCACCATTCCTATTGCCTTGCATGCAGCCCAGTTCTCTAATTCAAATTACCAGTAGGCTCTGAGTCTGAAATGGAAACTGCTGCAGTAGAGTATCTACATTTTCTGACTTGGCCCCTTTTCCTATGACTCATCCCTAGCGCTGTCAGCACATGCTGACTAAATACTTCACTACACACTTAATTGACGTTTCCCACTTGCTTCCCGATCAATTTTATATTGACTTATGCAGCATGGATTTTTGAAAAGAATAGTAGATGAGAAGGTACCAGAACGAAACTTCACCTTACGAATGAGAAAAAGTGAACTACAGATAGAGATTGTGTTAGGAATTGTACTCTGGCTGTTTGTTTTTTGAGTCTGAAATCTTTGTACCGTCACTCTCTTCCTGATGAGCCCATTTCAGCCCACTGCACAATCTGAACTACGTAGATAATTTCTTGGACAAAATTGTGACCTAGACTTCTTTGGAATCTTAAATGGTAAACACTAAAACCATTCTGAACCCCTTCCATGCAAAGACTTTAAATTCAAATCTCGTACAAATAATTATAATAATCAGTTAAAAATCCCATGATAATCTATTTCAATGGACATGAAATTTTTATTTTTATTTTGAAAAACATGTAATGTTAAAAATGGTATTTATCTGGAGATGGCAAGCCTTCCTACAATAAATATATAAAATATGTGAAAATAAAATACGCTTTACTTTTCTACCTCTCTAATCCTTAATCTACCCTCCTCATTTTCTGTATTTTTTATAATGTTTGAGATGATGAATCATGGTGTTGAAGGCTAATATAAATTTGGTAAAACCAAAGAACCGCAATGAGCTTAATTCTACTTTCCTTAGCATAATTATTTTATTATATGGCATGACTGTTAAATGGACTTAGACTTTTATCTGTTTTTAAACTTTATTTATCACTTTAGATTTCTTAGTTGAGTGTAAGAGAGCTTCATTTTGGTTCTTAATTTCATTTCTGATACATTATCTACAACTCAGGCATGCTACTAACAGATGGGAATCATTTCAATAGTGTGCAAGTGTGCTTCTTAAAGAAAAAATTCAAATTCCAAGAATTATTACAAAGGTAGCTTATAAAAATTCAAACTATGCTCAATTATATATAATATACTATCTGTCCCAAAACAAATCCAGGCACAAACACACACATACACACACAGAAGTCTCATTATCAAGGGTAATCCCTGTTAACAATTTATATATTTTATGTTTCTCTCTATAAATGTATAATCATATAGAGTAAGTACAGATATATATACATATTTTAAGTACAAATGAGATCATGCCTTGCCGATTGTAAGACAACTTGATTCTTTCACTCAATATGTCTTTGCCATCTTCCATGTTAGAATATGTGGATATATTTCACTCACAATGGCTGCATAGTATTTAATCACATGAATAAACCTTGATTTATGAAATCACCTCCGATAGAATGTTATTTCCTTCCTTCCTTCCTTCCTTCTTCCCTTCCTTCCTTCTTCCTTCCCTCCGTCTCTCTTTTTCTTCTTTTTGTTATTACAAAATGATAAATGACTATTTTAATATACATCTTTTCACAGCTGTTTGAGGCAAAATAAGGATCAATTTTTAGAAGTACAATGACTAAGTCATCTGTTTGGAAAATAAATGGAATAGTTTCTAAAACTGACAGATATTGCCAAAATGACCTCTGAAAGGACTGTATTCCTATACGCTTTACACTCTCTTCATCTCATCATTAGTGACAGAGGGTGTTTCTCCATCATTTTGTGGACACTGAGTACTATTCTATCACACCAATTTTAGGCTTTGATTTAAACAATTAGTTTAAACCATGAGTATTTTTTGCCTGGAATAAAGATTTTAGCATATTTTTCTTTCTCAAAATAAGATATATTATTAAAACAATTGAATTTGAGCATCATTACTAAACACTATATCTTAAAAGGTGTTAAATGCTAGCTAATAAAGAAAACCACCACTGTCTCTACCATTCTGACTAAATCATTGACTTTTTTAACTCACTTCACAACTCATTCCTTACCACATTAGACATGATGTTTTCGGTGACCTTTAAAGTACATGCCATTTTAAATGTACATGAAGTTTCAATTGATGTCAAAGACCTGCAAAGGTTTCTTTGTCTCCTCTGGCTTGATCATAGAAATGCCTTAGTTTTCGATTTTTAATTACTCTCTTCTCAATTCACCACAAAAATTTTAGTAATTTATGTGTGTGTCTGCTCCTGAAAAAGTGGAATTTAACTTTTTTATAGATAAGATAATTAATTTTCTCCTGCTTATAAAAAAGATAAGAAATCAGTATCCACTATTTAGTTTTTCATTACATTAAACTTAAAATAGTAGGAAGAATTATATAGTGAATAATTTTCTGTTGATTTCCTTTCCAAGAGCTATACAGTAAAATTCTTCCTTACATAAAAGGTTTTAGTAAATAAATTCTCTAGAACTATCCTAGAAAGATTTCTGTAAGGCTTTTTTTTTTTTTAAATAAAGCTTTCATTAAGATATTAATCGTCTTTTAAAGACAGAAAGAAAATTAAAAAATGACAACAAAACAAAATCCAAACCTATTAAATATAGAATTCATACTTGGATCACAATGTATTAAATAGCTTCAGGCATTATAGACAAATTGTTTTACCAGAAAGCATTATTTCTAAGAAGCATTGCTGGACACAGACACAGTTCAGTGATATACTAACGCCACTAAGAATTAGATTAAAAAATAAAATAACAATTTAGTGAAATCAGGAAATTGAGTTAAGATTTCTGATCGTCATTTTCTTGAATATAGATTATATTTTAACATCCTTTAACACACCATCCCAAATGCTTTCTGATAACAAATTCATTATCATATTACTATAGGTGTTCCTCAAACCCTGCCTCGTCCCTTGATGATTAAATTAGCTTTTGGTCCTAAACGTATACCAGGCCGTTTTTAAAGCTTTAAGTCAGCATTTAATAAAAAAATTCTCATTCGTAAGTACAACTGACAAAGCTTTTCCTTTCCCTAAATTTTAGTTACCTTTTCAAACCTATGTTGTTCAATAGGAAAAATTAGGTATTTTTTAATGAAATGTATTTTTTTCCATGGGCAAATTTTAATGAATTACAAGTGGTTTTTATATGTCATTTTATGACAGTGCAGAGAATTTTTGAAGTCATATTAAGAATGCTACTCAACTAAAAAGATACTGTAGAGAAACTCAAGGAATACTATTTGTTGTCACTAGATAACAAGTCCTATGACATAAAATAATTTTCTCACCAAGGCACATACAAATTTCTGTCTTATTAAGTGAAATAATTCCAGAATATTAACTACCTCTAACTTCACTCCATTCTTCAACTAAGATATTATGCTTTCAGAAATAATGTTTGTTCCACAGGAAACCAACTGAATAAAAGTTAGAGTTTGATATCTCCAATAGTAGACCTTGTTGTTGGTAGGTGCTGTTATGGATTGAATCGTGTCTCCCAAAAATATGTGTTGTAAACCTTAACCGAAACATTCTGGAGCCCTGGTGGTGCAGTGTTAAGAGTTAGGCTGCTAACCAAAATGTCACCCATTCGAATCCACCAGCAGCTCCTTGGAAACCCTATAGGGCAGTTTTACTCTGTCCTATAAGGTTGCTGTGAGTCAGATCAACTCAATAGCAATGGGTATACACGTGGTTTTAATTTTATTGGGAATGGACTGTCTTTGTTACATTAATGAGACAAGGTTAGTGTAAGGTGTGTCTTCAGTCAATCTCTTTTGAGATATAAACATTAAACAAGCAAGTGAAAAAAGAAGAGATGGAGTAAGATAGTTGCCAAGACACATGGAAGTCTCCAACGAACCAGGAAGCAGAAGCTGTAGAGACAAGGACCTTTCTCCCGAGCTGATAGAGTAAGCCTTCCTCTAGAGCCAGCATTCTGAATTTGGACATCCAGCCTCTTAGCTGTGAGAAAATAAATTTGTGTTTGTTAAGGCCATCTACTAGTGGCATTTCTGTTAAAGCAGCACTAGATAACTAAGACAAGTACCATCTAGCTGGTTCTGACTCAAAGTGACCCTATATACAAGACAAAAAAACTTTGCCTGGTCTTGCACCATCCTGATAGTCATTGCAACATATAAGCCCATTATTGCATGCACTGTGTCAATCCATCTGCTTGAGGGTCTTCTTCATTTTTGCTGACTCTCTACTTTACCAAGCATAGTAGAGACCTTAGTCTTATTTTATTTTGAATCAAATATTATCTCAGTCTCCCATGTTTAAACTCCTGGGAAAAGTCCCACGTAGCCTTGAGGAGATATCTAGCCTAAATTTTTATCTAAATGCCAGGCCAAAACCATACTATATCAGCCTCAAACTTACCAAAGATAATGAGCTATGGGTACCCCAGTGCTTTCTGAGTTACCCAAGGAGGGTACCAATGTCTTTCTGGATTCATACATAATCTGAAAACATTCACTTCCAAATCTTAACATAGACCTTCTCCCATTTGTAGTCTAGCTCACTCACTTTGGATTGGTATATTTATTTTTTTCTGCATTTGATTTTTGGCAAATGTTCAAGATTTTTGTTTGGGCTCATTTCCAATTATGTAATCATGGAAAATATATCACAGTGATCAAAATCCCAAACTTAATTCAAATAATTTTAGGTTTGCATCCTAGATTTTTTAGTTGCTAATAATAAAATTTGTGTCTATATGTGTGTATGTGTAAGTGTGTTATACACATGATCAAAGACAGGACAAGTTGTGGGATGACATCAAGGACATCATACATAAAGAAAGCAAAAGGTCATTAAAAAGGAAAGAAAGAAAAGACCAAAATGGATATCAGAAGAGACTCTGAAACTTACTGTTGAATGTAGAGTAGCTAAAGCAAATGGAAAAAATGAGGAAGTAAAAGAGCTTAACAGGAGATTTCAAAGGGCAGCTCAAGAAGACAAAGTAAGGTATTATAATGAATTGTGCAAAGACCTGGAGTTAGAAAACCAAAAAGGAAGATCATGTTCCACATTTCTCAAGCTGAAAGAACTGAAGGGAAAATTCAAACCTCGAGTTGCAATATGGAAGGATTCCATGGGCAAAATATTGAACAACACAGGAAGTATCAAAAGAAGATGGAAGGAATACACAGTCACTGTACCAAAATGAATTGGTTGATGTTCAACTGTTTCAGGAGGTAACATATGATCAAGCATTGATAGTATTGAAGGAAGAAGTCCAAGCTGTACTGATGGCATTGGCAAAAACAAGGGTCCAGGAATTGACAGAATAACAATTGAGATGTTTCAACAAACAGATGCAATGCTGCAAGCACTCACTCATCTATGCCAAGAAATTTGGAAGACAGCTACCTGGCCAACCAAATGGAAGAGATCTATATTTGTGCTCATTTCAAAGAAAGGTGATCCAACAGAATGTAGAAATAATCGAAAAATATCATTAATATCACATGCAAATAAAATTCTGCTGAAGATAATTAAAAAATGGTTGCATCAGTACATCAACAGGGAACTGCCAAAATTCAAGCTAGATTCAGAAGAGGTCATGGAATAAGGGATATCACTGCTGATATTAGATAGATCTTGGCTGAATGCAGAGAATACCAGAAAGATGTTGACCTGTGTTTATTGACTATGCAAAGGCATTCGACTGTGTGGATCAAATGAATTATGAATAACTTTATGAAGAATGGGAATTCCAGAACACTTAATTGTGCTCATGAGGAACCTATACATAGGCCAAGAGGCACTTGTTTAAACAGAATAGGCGATACTGCATAGTTTAAAGTAAGGAAGGTATGTGTAAGGGTTATATCCTTTCCCAATACTTATTCAATCTGTATGCTGAGCAAATAATCTGAAAAGCTGAACTATAGGAAGAAGAATGCAGCATCAGGATTGGAGGAAGACTCATTAACAATCTGTGATATGCAGATGACACAACCTTGCTTGCTGAAAGTGCAGAGGACTTGAATCACTTACTGATGAAGATCAAAGACTACAGCCTTCAGTATGGCTTACACCTCAACATAAAGAAAACAAAAATCCTCACAACTGGATCAATAAGCATCATCATGATAAACAGAGAAAGCATTGAAGTTGTCAAGGATTTCATTTTAATTAGATTTCAACCAACACCAATGAAAGCAGCAGTGAAGGAATCAAACGATGTATTGTGTTTGCGAATCTGCAAAATACCTCTTAAAAGTGTTAAAAAGCAAAGATGTCACTTTGAGGACTAAGAGGCACCCGACCCAAGCCATGGTATTTTCAATTGCCTCATATGCATGCAAAAGCTGGACAATGAATAAGAAGATCGAAGAAGAACTGATGCATTTAAATCATGGTGTTGGCGAAAAATATTGACTATACCATGGACTGCCAGAAAAATGAAAAGATCTGCCTTGGAAGAAGTACAGCCAGAATGCTCTTTGGAAGAGAGGATGGTGAAACTTCATCTCATATACTTTGGGCATGTTTTCAGGAAGCACTATGCCCTGGAGAATAACATCATGCTTGGTAAAGTAAAGGGTCAGCGAAAAAGAGGGTTACCATCATTGAGTTAGATTGACACAGTGGCTTCAACAATGGGCTGAAACATAGCAGTGGTTATGATGATGGCACAGGATCAGGCAGTGTTTCATTCTGTTGCATATAGGGACACTATGAGTGGGAACCAACTCGAAGGCACCCAAAAACATATATACATATGTGTGTGCGTATGTGTGTGTGTGTGTGTGTGTGTGTGTGTTTGTGTGTGTGTGTGTATATACAATTTGTCTAAGTAAAGCTTCTACGTCTATATGTTGCATTACAGGAATGGGAGACCCAGAAAAGGCATAGTGACCCCTTTCAAGAGCCTAATGTGTGACATTGGATTATTGCAAGAACTTTGGAGAGTGATATACATTCCAAGTGGCTGCCATCTTTGGGCTGGGCACTGTTGTTTTTGACTCTGTCAGTCAAGAGATTTGGTTACTATGCAACGTGTATGCTGCCCTTGTTTTCTAAGAATGGGATTAAGTTTCTAGCAGGGCTTCAAGCCATCATTTTTCCTATTCAATTAGTGTTCCTAACTACATCCACTGAAAAAATCTAGAAATAATGACCAACCCAATAGCAATAAGCCCTGCTAACACCCAGATTTAATGTCAATTTTTAAAAACCTGTTTCTACAAAAACAAACTAGGGCTCCTTCCAGAAATGGCTGATTCAGGTCTGATTCCTAAAATCAGTTAAGATGTGTTCAAGAAAAGCCTAGAACATCTTTCAGGTCAGTAATGAAGAAAGCTATCAAAGACTAAACTGTCATGCCAAATAGGCTCCAGAGCCATCCTGAAAATGTCCCTGTGACACATTATGAGAAATTTGAGTATTAATAAATCAATAAATGAAGTGGATTGAAAAGAACAAGGTTTCTATTTTAAAGTCCATAGGGATACCTTAGCATGCGTAGAGATTTTACGTCAACTCCATAGACACATTTGTATTACTCTTATTTTCTTCTTATCTCCTTGTCTTCTTCCTTATCAAAATTTTTCCATGGACAATTTTTTTTTAAAAAACTAATTATAAAATGACATATCAAAAGTACTACGATAATTCCTGAGTTCCACAATGATCAGTGGTAATCCCAGATGGTTACTCACCCTAGCGCCCAACATGGATAAGGAGGTTTTCAATGCAATGCACAGTTCCCAGCAAACTTACTCCAACTCTACCCTTCTTGATCCCAATGAAAACCCATTCTGTAATGCGTTTGAAAAAGGCTGTCATTGTTATGGTAAAGACCTGGAATCAATTCACGAAATGCTCTACATTGTTACAGCACAAAATGCTATACATTATTATTAGTAACAAATTATTTGCATCACCCCTCACAATTGAAGGCAGTACATTATTGTGTCAGTAATGTGACTGAAAAATCATCTCAAAAGATAATTTGATTTAGTGATGTTTGAAAAATAAAGTTTCTAAAGCCAAATTTTGTTAAATTTTAAGCTGTTTGTCCATTTAAAGGCTACTATTACTAACAGAGATGCTAAAAAAGAAAGGTGGTCTTCTGACAGTAACAAGCAAAAGGTGAGAATTTGTAAATCGTTCTATTACAAAGCTATTTCAAAGGGTCCCATGTGAATTATTTAAGAAAAAATAAAGTTATTGCCATTTGAGAATGGTGTTGCATAAAGAAGTAGGAAACTTGAATGAAATACATTACATTATTTTCAAAGAGAGAAGAAGAAAAGGAAACTAAAAAAGAGGGTAAGAAACATAGTGATGAATTTAAGCTGCTGGTTTAAAGAACAAAAGATCAAAATGTGCTTTGATCTTTATTCAGTGAAACAAGAGAATATTTCTTCAGTTTAAAAAGAAATTAGAAGATCTTCAATACAGCTTACCTCTAAAAACGTTATAGATTGTCTTATCACATTGCATTGCTTCTTACTACTAAATCTCCACACCTCTGAATTATTTAAAACAGTCTGCGTTCACGATTTTTCCACCAACACTGATTTCCATAAACATGGGTAACTAACAAGGCCCCAAGAAAGCAGGGCTTTGTCCTATTGTGAACGGCTGACTAGACTGACTATTAAACAGTTTGCCTTTATTAATGCAAAATTAATAATACAGGAATAGTGATGAGTGCATAGAGGAGGGGAGATCATTTGGCAACTGTTTCTGGGAAAATGCCAAATGGTTCTGCCTCCTGGCATCTTACTTTAGAGAATTTAATTTTGTACTACAAAGATCTGCTTTAAGGAATAAAAATATATATTGTGTATTACAAAATACATACAAATTAAGGCAACACATCTCGGGCACATCTATGTATTTGCCATACCATAGCATGCTAAATTGAAAATGTAAATTATATAACCCAAGTTTTCTTTCATAGCCCACACAATTAATTGTGAGTACCAATTGTCAAACTTCATCATATTCCAAATAATAATATAACTTGATAGGTTAATAGAGAATTGTCTAAATGCAACTTATAGCTGATAAGTTTAAAAAAAGTCAAATTGCACCAGAAGAAGAAAACAATTTAATAGAAATAAGATATATTGACATTAAGTACCTATAATATGCTTATTAAAATGTCCTAAATCTTTAAATACTGATTCTAAACTTAGTTGTCCAGTTTAAAATTTATTTGGAATGTGACTTTTAAACTACTAAGTGTGGAAGCAGTCTTAAGGCTTGGAACTTGCTCCTTGCCTATAGGAAGTTGTCAATCTAATTGAAACTGGCAGATGTGCTTTTACAGCTGGGACCACATTAGGATCTTTATGTTTGGGCCTTTGGGAGGATAATGATGCATAAAACAGCAAGCACCTTTGTGAAGTTTCTTTTGTAACATACATGGATCAAAGTTAAAATGTTTTCTTAACACATTTCAAGAATTCATTGCAGCTTTCCCTCAACAGCAATAAAACAAGTCGATTTTATGCGTGATTACGTCACTAAAACTTCACAAGGAAGGAAGTAAAGCTTCTCAAATTGCCTGTCTCACAATATGTGGTAATTTTTTAAATTGACTTTGCTAGTTGCATTCTAAAATTAATAATTACTGTTATAAAAATGTTTAATGATACTGAACTTATTCTGCACTTTTAAAATGTCACTATCTTCTCAAAAAACAATGATTTTTGCAACTTCTGTTTTTCCAGAATTGCTAGCAAAAGAACATATTAATCATTGTATCTGAGCATAGAAAGTCTATACATTTAATTAGAAATTTAATGATAAACTCCTTCACCTTATAAACTTGAGTAAGGTATTTAATTTTTATGTTTTATTATACATTTCTATTGCTAAATATGAAATTTTAAAAACAGTTTTGAAGACCTTTGAGTCAATTTTACATGATGTTCTTCAATGTTTACACAGAATATAAAATAAAAGGTAAAATATTCAGGTACAGTGCATATATAATATGTGTGTATAATAATATTATGTGTGTGCTTGTGTGTGTGTATATATGTGTGTGTATATATATATATACAAATATACATATATACACACATATATATATGGCATCATATATACATATGGTACCCTGGTGGCACAGTGGTTAAAGTGCTAACTGAAAGCTTGGTGGTTCGAACCCACAAGCTGCTCCATGGGAGAAAGATGTAGCAGTCTGCTTCCATAAAGATTTACAGCCTTGGAAACTCTAGGGAGTAGTTCTACTCTGTCCTATAGGGTTGCTATGAGTTCGAATTGACTCAGTGGGAATGGGTTCATTTGCTTTAGGTTATCTACGTATATATTTACCCTACCCAACGAATGTCATTTATAGAAAGTTAAGAAGTGATAAAATTTGCTACTGTTGGTCTTCATGGGTTGGCAGGGCAGTCTCCTGAGACAATCCACAGATAACATCTTATTGTTTGTTTGGAGAGGAGCTGAACTGAGGTCACTTTCCAAAACAACAAACTGCTGCCTTCTATGACCCCGAAAGGTTAGAGTTTAGGAATTTCCTGAAGAGATTGTGTTTTGTCTAGCATTTCTTTTAAAAGTGTCAAGGGATTCCACTAGCAATGGTAGGACTATCTTACTCAAACATGTAAAAAAGGAGTGAATTTAACAAAATATATGAGAATTAGAGGCAAAAGGAAGGGAAGACAGCAATTAGAAATTATAAATAAAAGAAAAATGTTTAATTTTACATTAAACGAAAGCATGTTATATGGTTCTGTGAAGTGTATTGCTTCTTTTCCATTTGCAATTTATTTTTCTAATTAGAATATAATGGCTTTGTGTAAATTGTTATAACTATAAGTGATACTCCTACCATTAGCAGGCATTTTCTCCTGAACTTATTGTAACTCAATTGCTGATATTTGTGCTAGGTAAAATTTGCTCATAGTATGTGACATATGACTCAGGTGAAGCTTACATCCCCAAAATCTGTTATAATACATAGCAATACATAGAACTTCCGCTGCAGGAACCCTCTGTAGTTTCTGTGCGTTGTCTTGGTATGATTAAGGACTAGGCTTGCTTTGAGAAGAAGATCAGAACGTCACAATCTCTTCAGCTCACTTCTAATCTTATCGTTTGATCAGTAATCAAATTCCACAGATGTGAGGTATTAAAAATAAAAAGTTGTATTACTAATCTCAATCTCAAATATTCTCAAAAAAAGTGCCTTGAAGAAATCGTAAGTTCAAAATACACATTTAAATTAAGTCTGTACCTTGCAAACATTCATTAGCAAATGTCCTAAATGTCTTGAACTTTTTACTGTTGTATTCTGGGTTCCAAACTTCACAGGTGACAAGTCCAACTCATCACTCAGCTGGATTATTTGCATAAATAGGGCTTCGTCCCAATTCAGCCTCATGTTAATGTTACTTTTGAATTATATACTGTGAAATTTGAGATTATGAGTACCTCGGTTTGGGGTGGGGGGTCATGTATGATTTGGGCCAGCAATACCAACATGTGCACTCAGTTGTACTGTGAAGTTAGAATGCCTGTTACCATGGATGCATTAAACAGGTGGTGCTCATCATGATAACAAAGGTCAAGGAGTGTCAAGTGGGCTAAATAAAAACATCATTATGGCTTTTGGAAGGAGTCTGTTAAATTTTCTTTTCCTACGTGCTACATATATAAAAATGCATTTTTCTATACAATGAATGATTTGTTATCATTTCTAACACACTAAGTCAAACACACCAAATATAAATTATAACTACATAGTCTGAAGAAAACAAAAATGCTTAGTCCTAAAAAAAATGTTTTTAGCAGCTTATATGAAGTCTAGCGTGAAGATTAAACTAAAGATAGATCATTTTGCCAGATAATTTGTACATAATGAGGTTTAGTTTTATAGTACTTTATGGATGGCCTCACAAGGAAAATACATTTTCTGGAAAAGTTCCTTTTTCTAGACTTTGTGATAGAGAAATAGGCCAGCACAAAGGAAAACATTCCTAGGGCTTACCTTTGGTCTCACCACCCGTCTGTCGGTTTGCCATACTGTAGTGGCTTGCATGTTACTATAATGCTAGAATCTAAGCCACTGATATTTCATATACCTGCAGGGTGACCCACGGGAGACAGGTTTCAGAGAAGCTTCTAGATTAAGACAGACTAAGAAGAATGGCCTGGCCTTCTACTTCAGAAAATTAGCCAGTGAAAACCGTACGGTTAACAATAAAATACTGTCTGATATAGTGCTGGAAGATGAGACCCTTAGGTTGGAAGGAACTACACAAGAGCCAACAATCAAATATATCAACAATCATGAAGATGTCACAGGACTGGGCAACATTCCATTCTGTTGTTCATGAGTTGTCATGAGTTGGAGCCAAATCAACGGCAAGTAACAAAACTACCTGAGACAAATAATGTCAGGTTCTATTATTGAACCAAAAGCATTTTGTAAATTATAGGTGTTAACTGGATAAATAATTACTGGCTATCTGACAAGCATCTGTTTTTACTAGGTAATGTATGAAATATATCCTGTATAAATATAAATATCTAATATCACTGAGATCTGATCAGACAGTATAAGAAAATCTAGACTGAGCAGAAATAGAATTACATTAAATAATCAGAAAGCACTTGTAGGTGAATGACCATATCATATCTATTGATGTTCCCAATTGCTGCAAGATCTTTTTAAATCAGAGGCAGTGTGGAACTTAGTAACTTAACCAGAAACTTAAAAAATATCTCATTATATTTTGAAGTAAGTCATCATGAAAATATGTTATTATGTTCCTCAGTAGATAAAATTTTTTGTCTAAATCTTTATTGTGAGAAGAAGTAATTAAAACTCATATAACAAAATTATAATTATTTATTAATATAGCAAAAATAATAATTGACTAGCAGTTTACACAAGAATTTTAAAGCAGAAATGTTAAAGAGTTCTAACTTCTTTGTTAACCTTTGTTATCAATTATTATCTCTGCCGTAATGTAAAGATTAAGTTTATCCCATATACTTTCACATTTGCAGCTTCCTGGAATTTATGGACACTAAGGAAAATCTGGTGCCAAGTAATCCTTCTCTCGTGTGCTCTCACTTTGTATTACAGTGTCATTGGTTATCCTCAGGCCCACCACTAATAGCCATGTGAACTTACCAGGCCTTACATGCTTCATGTATAAAACACAGATAACAATGGCTACTTCTGAGAATTGTGGACATGTGAAATGAAAGCACATACATAAATCATAATATCTAGAACAGAGAAAACAGTGAGTAATTAGTAGCTATTAGAACGGTTGTTACTATAATTTCATTATTGTCTCAGTCATCTAGTGCTGCTTCAACAGAAATACCACAAGTGGATGGCTTTAACAAAGCGAAGTTTATTCTCTCATAGTCCAGTAGGCTACAAGTCCAAATTCAGGGCATCAGCTCCAGGAGAAGCCTCTGGGAGAAGGTCCTGGTGATGCGTCAGTCTTCCTTTGGTCTGGGAGCATCTCAGCACAGGAACCTCAGGTCCAAAGGACACACTCTGCTCCCAGCACTGCTTTCTTGGTGGTGTGAGGTTCCCATGTGTCTCTGCTCACTTCTCTCTTTTATATCTCAAAAGAGATTGCATTAAGACACTGATCATCATTATAACCTCATCACAGTGATAGAATTTACAACACATGAGGAGATCACATATAATCTCATCATAGTGGTAGAGCTTATACCACATAAGGAAATCACATCAGATAACACAATCGTACAGTACTGGTAATCATGACCTAGCCAAGTTGCTACACACATTTTTGGGGGGACACAACTCAATCCATGACAATTATCATTATTATGACTACTACTAACAACCTTGAATTCAAGAAGGTCTTGACATTCTGATAAGTAAACAATTGTACTGAATTATTTCTAATCATGTAGACATTGTTAGTCATATATGAAGCCTAAGAGGAAAAAAATAATAGCTTTCAAGTCACCTTGCCTAGTAATGCTTTTGATTTTATTTCTAAGATTTCTTACATACCTGCCATATCCAGTACTTCTGGGACATATAGGAGACATGTCCGATATATCCAGTTTCATCTGTCAGATTTTACCTTTCTTCTCCTATCAGCTATGCCTCCTGTATGTATAGAAGTTTACCGCAATTTAGCACACAATGGGGAATTTTCACACGAGTGTGCTAAAATGCAAAGTAACCTTCTGATGAAAAAAGTATGTTAAAAAAATCTACAAACTTATAACAATAAAAAAAAGGAACAAAAACACACACAGATCTTAGTCCACTCTCCATACCTCGCACCCTCCTGAACCTTCCCCAACTCAGATGCCAGATAATTCAGGATCTGATCTGTTTCTGGTAACGTAATTTAGGTGCATGAGATACAATGGACACGAGCCATATGTGGTTGCAATTCCGCCTTATTTACTCTAACATAACTTAGTCAAACTTTTGTTTTTCATACGTAAATTTCATTTATTATGCATTTGGAAGCACTTTTTCTATAACTTACTAAAATGTACTTTAAAAGACTCCAATTAAAAATATTATTGAACAAATAAATGAAGTTAATTTTAATATTTGTAAAACAAACAACCTCAATGAAGGAAACAATATTCTAACAACTGACGTTCTCAATATCTGTGAAATATTGAAGATTTTGCCCCCAGCCTGGAGTACCATTTGACGAAGAAGTAACAATTTTTTTGTGCAATTCTGTATCTTTAGTTTATTAAGCATTACTAGAAAATTAATCATTTTTCTTTCTAAGCCAAATTTTCTTAAGAATAAAATATTAGTTTTATACATTAACCATGTAATGAGATAGTTGAACTTTAATCACCTGTTTAAGGAATAAAAAATATGACCATGCTACTTATTAAAAATTCTTAGCCTTTGATTTTAACTCTTTATGGATTATGAAGTCTATGGACAAAGACCAAACGAAAACAAACATTTTAAATAGCTTGATTTATTGATCATCCAGGATAAAATGCATGACTTTTCAGTGTATGTATTTAAGGAAAGAAGAATGGGTTGTGGAGAAGCAGAAGGAAGGACTGTGGGTACAGAGCAGAGGAAGTGATATGCCTCCACCACCACCCTACTTATCACCAGTAACCATAGTATCTCCTGAAAGTATAGTATTTTTACAAAATTAGCAGGACCTTCTATGTTCGCCAGCTGCGCCCTCACCACCTAGAGGTATTTTCGTAGTGCCGCTGTGCGTTTTTTTACATGTAGCTGTAAAAGAAAAAAAAAAAAAAGCATAGCCTGCTTACCAAAATACCTTGCAGGAAGAGGGGGCAGTTGGCAAACCAATGTAGAAGTCGCGTGTTATTTGTGTGAAAATGCAGTGTGTTTGTAAGGACCATTAGGAAGGAGAAGCATCAAGGAAGCCCTTAATTCATCTTCCTAGCGCCTTCTCTTTTTTTTTCTTTTTTCTTGTTTTTTCTCTTGACCCTTACCTGTTGTATTAGGGAGACCGCTAATCAGCACAACAGTTAAGCGCTTGACTGCTAACTGAAAGTCTAGAGTTTGAACCCACCAGGTAGCTCTGGGGGAGAAAGACCTGATAATTTGTTTCTGTAAAGATTCCAAACCCATTGCCATCTAATTGATTCCAACTCATAGCAATGCTATAGGACAGAGTAGGACTGCCCCATAGAGTTTCCAAGGAAGGCCTGGTGGATTCGAATTGCTGACTCTTTGGTTAGCAGCCATAGCACTTAAAGATTACAGCCAAGAAAAACCTATGGCGCTCTACTCTGTCATATGCAGTCGCCATGAGTGAAATCCACTCGAGTACACCTCACAATAACAATCTTGTAACTGCCTGGGCTTTCTCTTCACATAGGTGTTAGGATACTTGAAGCAAAATCAAAGTCAGTAAATATGTAAATATGGAGAACTTTTGTGAACTTAAATCCCATTATCCTCATCTTATTTCCCTCCCCAACTTTTCCTGTTAACCAAATTTTGCAATCTAATTTTTATTCCGTTGTAGGATTTTTGTTAACGTGCCTCAAGGCTCCTTTTTAAAGAGGAGGCAGATGGTTAAATGAGTGGAAAATGATAGAGAGAGGTTGACGGGATGGGCCTGAAGAATCAGAATACAAGGGAGCGAGAAGGCAACAGGGATCCAGTGGAGACAGAGCTTTTCCTTCTGTCCCTTCTCTCTCGTTCCTCTGAACCATCCCCAAAACCAGGATTGCACAGCACACAACCAGGGTCTGGAAGTAAAGGGGCATGAACACACTACTACTGAGGAAGGCTAAGAGAGAAATATTTAATACCAACAACGAAGGCAGAGCAGATCTGCTCCTATGTAAGTCAAGAGTGTGTCAAGAATTTCTTTGACAATAAACCAAACCAAACCTCTTGTTGTCAAGTCTCTTCCAACTCCTAGCAACCCTATAGGAGAGAGTAGAACTGCCCCATAGTTTCCCAGGAGTGGCTGGTGGATTCAAACTGCTGACATTTTGGTTAGCAGCCAAGCTCTTAACCACTGCACCAGCAGGGCTCCATTTATATATATACTTATTATATATTATAATAATGTATGATATATTCTAATTACCTATGTGTATAAAGACACAGACACATATGATACATATATCAGCAGAGAAAGCAAAAGAGGTCAGTGATGCCAGGAAAGGGGAAATGCAGCAGCCAGAAAACTGCTTTGTGGCCATCTTTCATAACCTAATCTTGATTAGTTGGCATATAATGTTATTAATAATTTACATCTCTTCCTAAAGTATTGGAGTCTTAAATTAAGTCTGCCCCTTGTGGCTACGAATTAGACATATTCTATAACATCTCTCCCTTACCCTCAGGCTCAGATTCTTTTGTATGTGGTTAATAGAATTTAATATAGGAAAATTAAAACTTCATGAAATGATATCCTTAAAAAAGGACTCTTGGTCATAAATATTATATTTTTTAGCATTATTCTAGGAGTTGGTACAATGTAAACAAACAAGTCCACCAGATTTCTATAGGAAGTAATTTAGGGGGGCAATTCTTAGAAATATTGACTAAATTTAATATTATAAAAGTTTCAGCACAAATTATCATCAAAAATTCCAATTAGAATGATTAAAATGCAATACTTATTTTCTTAAGAACAAATAGCTTATTACCGTATTTTTACACAAATAACGTGCACCTTCTATGTTTATCTGCCAATCACTCCCTCCCCACCTCGAGGTATTTTCAAAGGCTTTGCTATGCCAATTTTTTCACACGTTGCTATGAAAAATTACCATAATGTGCTTACAATGCCAGAAAGATGTTTACAGTACCAGAAAATGTTTACCTGTGTTTTATCAACTTTACAAAGAGGGGAGGGAGCGGTTGGCAAATAAACGTAGAAAGCACATGTTATTTGTACCAAAAACGGAGTATTTTTATAAATCAAATTTGAGATAACTGATCTTAGAGACTATTTCATTTCAACTCTTTGTAAGTCAAGTCATGAAAAAGGTATGAGAGGCTGAGCTATTCAATATCAATTTTCAAAATAATTTAAAAATTAGTGACTGTAAAAATGGCTTTTCTGAGATTATTCATTTTTATAACATTTGTCAAAAATTTTCTCTAGTATTTTCAGATCTAATTTCATAATTTTACTATTTAGGGAAACTATTAGTTTGAAAATTCGATAATAATCTGAGAGTTTCCAGTATTGTGTTGAGAATTACAGGGATATAAAAGAAGTAGAAAACACAGGAGTCCCTGGGTAGCACAAATAGTTAAGCACTCCACTATTAACTGAAAGGTTGGCATTTCAAACCCACCCAGAGATGCCTCAGAAGAAAAGTCTACAATGTGCTTCCAAGGTCACAGCCTTGAAAAACCTATGCTTTCAAGGTCAGAGCCTTGAAAACTCTGTGAAGCAGCTCTACTTTACATAAATGGGGTTGCCATGGGTAGGAATGACTAAACAGCAACTAACAAGAAATTACAGAAAACACAGCCTCTGTCTCTGCATTGTCAGTGACATTTATGATGTTTTGAATGTATAAATTAATTCACCATAAATTGTAATCAAAACAAATTCAGCTTAAATAACACTTACTGACCAGCTTCTGTCTGCCAATCATTCTGTATTTAGATATTTAATGCACACAAAGTACATATTATTAGAATCCCCTCAAATATAAGGAAACCGAGGCTCAGGGTTGCAATTTTCATAGGCTCACATAGATATTAAGGGGGAAATTCAAATTCAGTACTCTTTCTGCTAATTTATATTGCCTAGAAAAGCAGAGAATAGTACAGTAGTATCCCTTATTTGCAGGGATACGTTCCAAGACCTCCAGTGGATACCTGAAACCACCGATAGTACGAACCCTATATCTACAATGTTTGTTCCCATACATAGATACTTATGATAAAATTTAATTTATAAGTTAGACACAGAGATTAACAATAATAAAGAATAACACAATAGAACAATTATAACAATATACTGTAACAAAAGTTTTGTGAATGTGGTCTCTCTTTCTCTCTCTGAAAATATTCAGTCAAGAACTTTCACCTTTTCACCTAAAGGAAGCCATTTACAGCTTCTGTTTGGCATGTCTGAATTGCCAGCATCACTACTCTTTAGCTTTGAGGCCATTATTAAGTAATATAAGGATTGCTTGAACACAAGCACTGTGATAGTGTGACAGTTGTTCTAATAACCGAGAGAGCTACTAAACGACCAACAGGCAGGTAGCATATACAGTGTGGACAGGCTGGACAAAGGGATGGCTCACATCCCAGTGGGATGGAGCAGGACAGGACAAGGTTTCAATATGCTACCCAGGACAGCATGCAATTTAAAACCTATGAATTGTTTATTTCTGGAATTTTCCATTTAATATTTTCAGACCATAGTTGACCACAGGAGACTGAAACCACAGAAAGCAAAACTGTGGAAAAAGGGGAATTACACCACTGTACACATTTATAATTAGTTTAAAATAAAGAAAATAAAGTCTATTATATATTTAGTGCTATGGTTCAGAACGCCGCCTTTACATGGTTTCTTTTAAGGTTAATTTTTTTTGAAATGGACAAAAATGAGGAAAAAAACATGTATTTCATGAATTGACATAGAAGCACATGATAATTTGCTTGTTCTTTTTTGCCCAGAATAGATACCAATGTTGACAAACTTGTTCTTACTAAAACATAAATGCTGGATCCCTTTAAGCAATATTGTCTTGATAAGGGTACATAAAAACACCCAAAAAGAAGTGAGAACAAGGAGAGTCTACAGTAATGGTTTCAAAACATTCTCACATGATGAATTTGCGGAAGGCTAACACTATGCCTTTCAATTTTTCTACCTTAAAAATCCTCTCTACAAACAGCGAGTTTTAATGAAACTTGGTTTATAGAGTAGATAGATACATAGATATCTATGAAATGGTTTGGTATTGCCCTTTTTGAATAAGACAATCATATGGTCTTATGGTCTACTATGCTGGATATGACAAATTGAAGAGGAATGGCATCAGATTCATCATCAGAAAGAACATTTCAAGACCTATCCTGAAGTACAACACTGTCAATAAGAGGATAATATCCATACATCTACAAGGAAGACCAGTTAATACGACTATTATTCAAATTTACGCACCAACAACTAACGTCAAAGATGAAGAAACAGAAGATTTTTACCAACTTCTGCAGCCTTAAATTAATCAAACATGTAATCAAGGTGCATTGATAATTGCTACTGACTGAAATGCAAAAGTTGGGAACAAGAAAGAAGGATTGGCAGTTGGAAAATATGGCCTTGGTGATAGAAATGATGCCTGAAACCGCATGATACAATTTTGCAAGACCAGTGCCTTACACATTGCAAATTCCTTTTTTTAACAACTTAAACTGTGACTATACACCACTAAATCAACTACATTTGTGGAAAGAGATGATGGAGAAGCTCAATATCACCAGTCAGAACAAGGCCAGTGGCTGGCTGCAGAACAGACCACCAATTGCTCATAGGCAAGTTCAAGTTGAAGTTGAAGAAAATTAAAATGAGTCTACAAGCGACAAAGTATGACCTTGAGCATATCCCACTTAAATTTAGAGACCATCCCAAGAATAGATTTGGCAAACTGAACACTAATGACCGAAGAGGAGACGAGTTGTGGGATGACGTTAAGGACATCATACATGAAGAAAGCAAAAGTTCATTTAAAAGACAAGAAAGAAAGAAAAGACCAAAATGGATGTCAGTAGAGACTCTGAAACATGCTCTTGAATGTAGAGTAGCTAATGCGAATGGAAGAAATGAAGAAGTAAAAATGCTGAACAGAAGATTTCAAAGGGTGGCTGGGAAGACAAAGTAAAGTATTGTAGTGAATGTGCAAAGACCTGGAGTTAGAAAACCGAAAGGGAAGAACATGCTCAGCATTTCTCAAGCTGAAAGAACTGAGAAAAAATTCAAGTCTTGAGTTGCAATATTCAAGGAATCTATGGGGAAAATATTGAATGGCGCAGGAAGCATCAAAAAAAGATGGAAGGAATACACAGTCACTGTACCAAAAAGAACTGGTAGACGTTCAAGCATTTCAGTACATGATCAAACACCAATGGTACTGAAGGAAGAAGTCCATGCTGCACTGAAGGCTTTGGTGAAAAACAAGGCTCCAGGAATTGGCGTCTTACATACTTTGGACATATTGTCAGGAGGGATCAGTCCCTGGAGAAGGACATTATGCTTGGTAAAGTACAGGGTCAGTGAAAAAGAGGAAGACCCTCAATGAAACGGATTGACGCAGTGGCTGCAACAATGGGCTCAAGCATAACGATTGTAAGCATGGCGCAGGACCGGGCAGTGTTTCGTTCTGTGGTGCATAGGGTTGCTCTCAGTCGGTGCCGACTTGACAGCACCTAACAACAACAATAACAACAAATATATATATATAGAGAGAAAGAACCTACAATGTAATATGCATAGTGGATTTGAGTATAGGCATCTCAACTTTCAGTGAGCAATACTACCCTATCTTACTATAAATACACAGAAACACACAAGCTACATGAAGAGAACCACACTCAACTAAAACGGAGCTAACGATTTTCTTTGGGATAGTGAGAATTAATTCAGACAGGGTGATTAATTTTTCCTTAATTAAAATAAGGTATCATTTAGCAAAAGTAGGATCTTAAGTTATTAACAGAATTGAGGCTTTTCTTTGCCTGGCAGCTCTTTTCTATTGAACCCCAATTGCTTTTGCAGTTTAGCTCTACTCTCTGAATCTGTCATTCAAAGCCAGTATTAAAGGTGTTCTGGTTTGTTTTATACATAAAAAGAGAAAAAGCGGGGGACAGGCTGAGTCCTATGACATTCATCATTGATCAGATCAGGGGTCCTTCCACACATAACAAAATTTGGGGTGATCATAGTAAACTAATCTTTTTTACAAATTGCATAAAGATGTCCTTGCTTTTAGCATTAGGATCCAATGAACCCAACTGAATACAATAGCCTGCTTCCATTAGGCATCCTTCATCATGGATGCCAATCACATATGAAAGTGTAAGTCCTAAAACCCTATTGCACACTTATGCCCTGAAGCATTACAGGGGTTAAAAATTTTCAAAAGTCATTATCAAAAAGAGAACGACAATGAAAGAGATCAGAAAATAAGAAATATAATCATTGTATGATTTTCCACTATGGGTTCTGCGAGATTGAGGCATGGAAGTCTCTGGTAAGTAGAACTGAGACATGAAGCTCATGTCTCTGACAGCATCTTTTCTTAAATGTTTCCAAAATGTTCCTGTCCTAGAGTCATTAGCTTTGCAGGCTTCTATAATAGGCATGGACAAATGGCTAGGTTAATACGTTCTCCCACAGAAAATAAGGGATTGAGAAGCTATTGGATCTCTCCAGCTGACACAGTAGGGTCTAGCAGATCCAATACTCAAACCCAGGCAAATAATTTCTGAATCCCTCTCTTGCTTGCAGAGGGAGCAGTCTTTCTACTAAGAAAAGAAAATATATGTTGTATTAGTCAGGGACAATTTTGCTTCCAATCACTCAAAATATCCACAGCAGGCAAATGGACATTCTCTTTAAGGAATCCATTAATTTTATGCACAACTTAATTAAATTATTTAATTATAAAATAGCACAAATTAGTTTCAGCTGTCATAAATCCTCAAAAATCATAAATCAGTTTAAAAGAAACTTTGACATCTCGATGACATAGCCCAGAAGTTATAGAGATTTTAGTTGTCTCATTCTGACCTGCACCTGGAACACTCTGTGAAGTAGGTACTATTATCATAATTGTTATTGTTATTATTTTATATAAGAGACCACATATTATAAGCAAGCACAAACACATATAGTGTAAAAAAAAGTATACAGCTATTTTCATGGGATGGCTGTTTCTCTAGTTCAAATGTGTTTCAAGGACGCATATGAAATCCTTCAGTTTCTGAAACTCCTTCAGTTTATTGCAAGGAAGTCATGGCAAGGCACATGAGTGAGACCTCATGGCATTCTTTTTAGAGCCAGAGAATCAGAATTAACAATTACAATTGCAGTGTTATTTAAACGGTTAGAGTCCAGCTCTTTAGAGTCTAGGCTTTCATCTTTTACAAGTGGTCTCAGAAGGAAGGGTTGACCACGGCTCACCTCAGCAGAGGTCCCTCATAGCTAGGGTCTGAGGTCGGCAATCTCCAGAGGGAGTCAGACTTTAGAGGCTGGTTCCATCTCTGCCTTCTCTCTGTGACTGAGCAGAAAGTTGGGATTTATATGTGAATTTCTCATGTTGCCTTCACACAGTCAGGGCCAGTGTGACGAATGTTGCATCTTTTCTTCAAGGTTAGAGATTAGGGAGATTGTTTAGACTTATATCTCAAGGCTAGTTTACAAAGATTAACTATGTTCTGTTTTCTTTCGTCAAAGAATACTGGGGCAAGGTCAACTTAAAGGTTATTTATCACATTCTTTACATATTTCTATTTTTCTGTGTCTAAGTTCAGAAATTTTCTACCTCTAAGTCACGTTGTAAGTAACTTATGCCTCTGTGGGTTAAGATCATTATAGAAGTAACATAACAATGCCTTATACATTTTACAGAGTCATATATTATTTACTAGCATACAGAATCATATGTGATTTAAGATTACAAAAAGCATACATAACAGTATATATAGACCCTCACTTTTGAGGAATGTCAGATTGAGCTCCTAATTATGTAGTTAAACAGATCTAAATTAACTAATATAACTAAACAAATCTAAGCACATTCTGTCAAAAAACTCAACGCTCCACCAGCAAATGGTGAGCATACTGGTTTAACACGATCATATGGTCAAGGTTAACAAGGGGTTCTAAGGGCTTCACTCATTCTGTAACGTCACAGGCAGCATGGAGCATTAGGGATCTCTCTGCAGTAGTGGCCCCCTTCCTGCAGTATCCCCTCTGTCTAGCAGGGCTCTCTGCCAGACCCTATTTACCATCAAGGGCCAAACATAGCCAGAGTCTTGCTCATCCTGTCAGTAATTGAAGGAAAGCAATTTCCTCCTCATATGTAAATACTGCTTGATTTATGTTTTCAAGGTGCTGTTTGTGAAATTGCTATCTTGCCTTCTTCCAAGCCAGAGACTTGTTTACACTTTCTAAATCATTAAATTCTTTAAAAAAAAAAAAAAAAAATCCATTACATTCTTCAACAATATTCTAGTTTTTGTTAAGCACTTTAAATTCAGTTGTGGCAACTATAATTATTTCTCTTGTAGTTTTGAGGAGATGTCTACTGTACTGGAAGAACAGTTATTCCAAGTGTATGACTGACTTCTTAACGGACTCGGTGTTTGAATGCCATAAATCTACCCGACTTCATGTAAGCTTAAGCTTTTTCTAAGTGCTCTTTTACTGGTTTAGTATAAAAAACACTGACTCAAAAGTCAGATCCTATCATGGTGGGGGAAATAAACTTTCTTGGTTATGGGTGTTTAAGTTATCTTTTTGAAAAGGGTAAAAACTAATTTATATGACATTACTGAGCAAATAAACACATTACCTTTGAACTGTAAAATCGCTTGTTAATTCATCAGCAAGAATCTCTTGTGTGTACTTTGCATGTGCCGGCCACAGGGCTGAGATGACAATGGATTAATCATAATGAAAGAGAGGATAAAGATCGGGAAAAAGTTGTTCTCACTTTGAATCAACGCATATAAGAATCTAGAGTGGACTCTTCAAGTACACATTTTAATACCAAAAGAACATCCAAAGGAACATGAAGCCTATGTTAGGAAGCAAAATTTGGCTTGAGGTGCAACAGATTAAGTGCCTAAAAGCAAGGCTACATACAGACAGAAGAAAAACAACAATATATTATTGCTTTAACAACCGAGATGGAATACACTGTGCCTTATTTCCATGTTGCTTTTGGCATGAGCCACAATACTCCTGAATCATTTTGAAAGATGATAAAGAGACAATTTGTGTTGGCATTAGACCAGATAAAAGCTAAGGATGAAAAGCAGTAGCCTGAACTGTGTTTACTTTTGTCTATAAAGTCTTTGCTAATCATAGAGTGAGACAGGCAATTAGCATTGGAAAATATATGTTATCTCTCAGTAAGTGGCAGAGGTTGGAGAAAATCTAGGGAAAGCATAGGATATACCAAGAGCTAACACAACTCCATTCACTTTAGGATTTAAAAGTGAGAGTAGAGAGAAATTCTGCTGGGCAATTCATTCTTCCGCTTCTGGGACACCTGCAGTATATAATCTGCATAGCCTTTGATAACAGCCTTGGGAAGTAGAACACTGTTAAGATTGCTTTCCAGGCGAGTGAACAAACAAAGCTTTAAGAGTGGGAGTCTCTCCAGCTGAGATTTCCCTTTCTTAGTTAGCTTCATTTGTTGTTATTCAGGGATCTAAATTCACAAGCAAGCCAATGACATTTAAATTTTCTTGTGACTCTGAGGCCATAATGGTAATACTAAGTACACATAATCCTGAGTAACAACATCCCAACCCAAATATATCACTCTACCATACTGACAACACCTAAAGGGACTACAAATCTCCCCAAAACTCCATCTTAACATACCTGCTCTCAAGGCAACTGCCTTCACGACAACAAAGCCTGCTGGACGGTGATATAATTGCACTGAGATAGATAATCACTACCAATCTGAGAAACACCGCCAGCCCCCATGAAAATTTCAGTTGTCTATCAAATTGTAAGAAAAACAAGGTCAATTTAGTAAGTTTTCTTAAAGCTATATTTTGTCATCGTAATGGGCAATCCTTTAATTTATAGATTGTCATTCCATTTTGTTATGTGTTTAAAAAAGTTTTCTTTTAAAAAAAGATTGTAAAAAGCTAGTTTCTTATATTGGTTTTGCATTTTATATCTCTATTTGGCAAAATAATGATGCCTTAATTGACATCTTTTGTCAATTCTGATTTTATTTTATTTTTTATTTATTTATTTATTTTTATTGTACTTCAGGTGACGGCTTACAGAACAAATAGTTTCTCATGAAACAGTAGTACAGATATTGTTTTATGACATTGGTTAACAACTCCGCAACATGTCAACCTTCTCCCTTCTCAACCTTTTTTTTTTGGTGAAAATATACATAGCCAAAGATACACCATTTCAAAAATTTCTACATGCACCGATCAGTGACATCGACTACCCTCTTCCAATTGTGCTGCTATTCCCACTTTAGATGAAGGCTTACAGAACAAAATAGTTACTCATTTAACAGTTAGTACACATGCTGCCCTATGACAATGGTTAACAACCTCACAACA
>NW_004444203.1:152491-162898 GCF_000243295.1 Trichechus manatus latirostris
TTTTGGATCTTGTTGATGATTGCTCTGTAGCCTAAGATGTGGTCTATTCTGGAGAGCATTCCATGTGCCTTGGAAAAAATGTGTACTTTGCAGCAGTTGGATGGAGTGTTCTATATATGTCTATGAGGTCAAATTGGCTGATTGTGCCCTTTAGGTCTTCTGTATCTTTGCTGCATTTCTTCTTAGTTGTTCTGTCCTTTACTGACAGTGGTGTGTTGAAGTCTGCTACTATTTTTGTGGAATTGTCAATTTCTCTTTTCAGTGTTGTTAGAGTTTATTTTATGTGATTTTATTTTTACAATTGACTGATTCATAAAATTAAAAGCCCTAGGGACTATTTCAATGGTAGCCCTAGTGACCAAAAATTAACCTTCTAAACTTTCTGTATTAAGTGCAGGATACAGAATACTAAGCAAAAGAATTAGCCTGTGTAAATTGGAGCAGTAGCATACATGCATGTAAAAAATGTGAAAAATAAGCAGTAGGCAAATTATACAAAAAGAAACCATATTAGTAGCTGCTAAAAACTGGGAGTGGAAATAAGGTATTGACTCTAAAGTGACACTAATGTGGAAATTTGGGGAAAGGGACTGATGGAACTATTCTGTCTCTTGATTGTGGTGGTGGTTACATAAGTATGTGCATTTGTTAAAGTTTATAGAACTGTGCACCAAAAGGAATGAATTGTACTGTATGTTAATTTTTAATTAAATAAAAACAAAATATAAAAACGGTTAATTATATAATAAAAAGTATTAAATATTAATAGTTATTAGAAAATTTATAGTGCCATCAGTAATATATGTTATTATTTCATAGTAGAAAAATAAACATTTAAAAAGGGATGAGACTCATACTACCTCATTTCTCTGTAATAGCTGATATTTTATGGAGTACATAGGGTTGTTTCACGTCAGTATAAATACCAATGTTGACCTAGAAAAGAATCAGGTGTTCACAAAAAGACTACTTATAGACAGAAAGGCAAATACGGAGAAGATTAGTGAGGATTCCAGTGTGATGTTTAGTGAACTCTTAGTTCTGGAGATGTGAGAAAGATCACATGGAATGAAAATGGCAGGGAGGCCTTCCAGGGACTTATTTTACACCGACAATCCTTGGGGCTTTTCTGTCTGTTCTTTGTTGTATTTCGTTTGTGTGTGTGTGTTTGCTTGTTGGCCATTAACATGTAGAAGCATGTCTTAGTTTCCTAGGGCCGCCATAACAAAATACTACAACAGAAACTTACTGTCTCACAGTTCTGGAGGCTGAAGGCCAAATTAGGGCTGTGTTGATTCTCTCTGAGGGCTCTGAGAGAGAGATTGTTCCATGTTTCTCTCCTAGCTTCCAGAGAGTCCCAGAAATCCTTGACTTTCAGCTGCATCTACCTCTGTTGCAATGGGGTCATTCTTCTTCTGTTTATATCTGTGTCTGCTCTCCTTTTTTATAAGACACCTCTGAGATGGAATTAGGACCCAACCTACTCCACCTGAAAAGACTCTATTTCCAAATATGGTTATGTTCACAGGTACCAGGGGTTAGGACTTCAATTTATCTTTTGGGGGGACACAATTCAATCCATAACAAGTCATTTCTCTGTCCTCTTCCTCCTCACCTGCCCTACCTTATCTGCACAATTACTGCCACCTGATCTAGGAAAGGGTCGCTCACAAAATAAGGCTTGGCAATCACTTAATTCTGAATAACATTTAGGGATTTTACAAAACAATTATACATGCGTTTTATTCTTTCTACTTCCTAACTAGTCATGCATCTTTCCTTCTGTGAATGTCACTCTGGGATCAAGTTTAAAGAACAAGTTAAAGAAAGCAGAGAGAAGAGAGATGAGCAAAGTATAAGAAAATAATGGAAAGAACACAATAGCAATTGGGTAAGAATTATCCAGCTCCCTCAGGATTACAAAATGATGTAATTATTGAATTAATGTACAACTAGATAGCTTAATAAATTTTGTGTCTTTTGAATATGTGAAAAAAAGGTTGGTATATTAACATTGGTGAGCCCTGGTGGCTCAGTGGTTAAGCTCGCGGCTGCTAATCGAAAGTCGGTGGTTCAAATCCACCAACAACTCTGCTTGAGAAAGATATGGCAATCTGCTTCGCTAAAGATTTACAGCCTTGGAAACCTTATGTGGCAGTTTTACTCTAGGGTCACTATGAGTCAGGATCAACTTGACAGCCCTGGGTTTTTTGTTTGGTATATTAATATTGATTATTTTCTTATGACTGTTAAGTTCTTTGATTTGTTATCTGATGATATGGTTTGTAGAGTTGGGAAACAAGGTTAATTTTCTGTGGCACATTTCTTACATACGGCATATTAAACTGGTTGCTGTTGCAGAGTAGAACTGCCCCATAGGGTCTCAGAAGAAAGGCTGGTGGATTCGAACTACCAACCTTTCAGTTAGCAGCTGTAGCTCTTAACCGCTTTGCCACCAGGGCTCCATGGCATAGTGGCGGGGGTGGGGGGGATCCTCTAAATAATAAGCATCTTGAATTAATGCTGAATTAGATGGAACGTCCAAGTTTAAATTCCAGATGTAGTGTTGAGCATTTTTTCTTCAATCCCAAGAGTTGTCACACAAATCTGTACTCCAAAAATCATTCCTAAAATGTTATTTAACACCTTAATGTATGACACTGATTAATTCTGTAGCCATACAGGAATAATCTTGTTCAAACTAGAAGTGTTCCTTGAAATAAGAGTTCAATTCAGTATGAGAAAAATTCCAAGATGACAGGAATAAAAATGTTTATTAAAATATTTTTGGTGAAGGCTACAAGGAAATATCAAGAAACAGACTTTTTTCACTAGTGTTTAACATTTCTTTATAAAATGAAAAACAGTCTTTCCTTGTAAAGATTTTTGCGCTAGAGTCACGTTTTTAAAAATTCTCCATGGGTCACAAATGTTAAATAGCCATCACTCACACCAACGTTCGAAACCCACACAGACAGCTACCGCAGGTACACCAAAACAAACAAAACAAAAGCATACAGAGCTCTCTTTTTCTCTCCTTCTCCTCTCTCTCTCTCGCACACATACACACACACACATTTTCTCTATTTGCCACACTCCCTCAGAGATGGACTATCACATTTCCTCAGAGATGTACTTGGTAGCTAGCTGTACCTTCTCTTGCTTCATTCTAGAGCAACAGATGCTACAGTCCCCTGAATTCATATCTTGCTTTTCTTAAGTCTACTTATTGTTCTCCTTTTGGACATTTCACTCAACCTCCATCTCACTGAGGAACATATTTCCTATCCTTTGCCTTTCTTGGATCTTACTTAGGTATCAGGATCTCACAAATCCCCTGCTTAGAACGAGAAGGATGTATGGAAGCTCTGACAGAATTAACATCACTTCAGAACCAGTGCTTAGGAAAGTACTTCCCATCCCTTTCACCATTGCCTTAGAATTAATTTCTTTCTCCAAGAAATAGGAAGGAAACTTGAAGATGTTACTACATCATCCATCCTAGTCCTGTTACCCAGCCATGGAAGAAGGTATTGTCAGTTAACTTAAAGTGAAGTCTGATTGTCAGATAATATTTCATATGGGTCCCAAAGATTATCCACTCTAAACTATAATGTGTTTGCTTCACCTTCTTTCTAAGCATAATTTACATCCCATAAATTGGCATAAAACCCATGAAAATGAAAATTAGTAATAGTTCATATTTGGGGAAAGAGATACTTTAATGTTCCAGACACTAGGCTAAACACTCGACATCTACCGTGATATTTGGTCCAACCCAACTTAAGAGGCCAATACTATTATTATCCTTATCTTACAGATGAAGAAGCCTAAACTTGCCTAAACTTAAGAAGGTAAATAAATGGGTGAGCTCAGGATATAAACTCTCTTCAGTCTGCAGGTCTCCCTCCAACATTTTTAGGGCTCAGGGCAGAAGTATGAATGAAGGTTTATATACAATACATCTTAAAAGTTATAAATTTAGCAAATAATTTTTTAAATACAATATGTCCTATATTCTTACTTTGTCAAATATTGAAATCGTTAAAAATCTAGAAGTCTGGTTCAAATTTAGACCACTTGCATTTTTGGTTCTCAGGAACTAAGCTCACCTCTTCCTTTCTTCCCATCCCTGCCTCTGTCCTGCATCAAAAGGGGCCATATGCTCACATTTGTGGATATCCTAGTTGTCACATCCAAGCTTGCCCACACATACTATAAACAGCGAGCCTTGGCCACCCCAAGGCTTAAAGGAGTCACATCAATGGTGTGACCTATGCAGAGAGGACAGACTTGGAAAAGAAGCCAATCTATGCCTCAAAGCAGGCTAAAAGCTGTTTGAGTAGAGAATTTCGGGGGCCCAGGTATCTGGAGGGTGGTCTGAGAAAGAGAGAGTAGACATGGTTGGGCTCCTTCCTTGACTCTGTGGCCTCCTTGCCCCTGTGGTGAGCAGCTCAGCTGTTAAAAGGACCATACTGCGCCTTCTAAATCAGTACTTCTCATACTTTACTTGCCTTTGAATTTCAAAAGCCTGGGGCCCAGGGCAGAGGCCTTTGTTGCTGAGGTCTATGGATGGTGAACTCTGCCAGACTTTAAAGCTTATGCTCATATCTCCACTGTTACCCTGCTGCCCAAGAAAGGTCAGAACAAAAATAATACACAAAAGATAAACTCATTAGGGTTATATAAACACAATCATGAAAATTAATACATATAGGAAAGTTTCCTGGAAAGAAGTACAAACAATGAGGTCAATTGAAGAGATTGTTTCTTTCTCCAAAACTACCCAAGTCCAGTTCTCTCTCTGTAGAATACATCATTCTATTGCCTTGTGTAAATCATTATTTGTTGGCTCTATGTGACATGGAGTGAGTGGAAATACTAAAAATACTTTGCAACTTGGCTCTCAGGAATCACGGAGAGAATCCTGGCTTGTCAACTTGGGTTCAGGCTCCAGCTCTGTCGCTCACCAGCCATCCTGAGAAAGTCACCTAACCTCCCTTCCCCCAGTTTTCCTTGTCTAGAAAATATGTCCTTGTATTGCTTAACAATAAGCCCTGTTAACCTAGACAATTAAGATATGAATCAAATATAAAATTCACTTTACAAGTGATGAAATGTATATTTTGAAAATCTTACAATTAATTTATCTAGAAATCTATGCAAATGCTAGGAACTAAAATTATTGCTAATTTGAAAAAAAAAAATTTTTTAACTTTGTTATGGATTGAATTGTGTCCCCCAAAAATGTGTGTCAACTTGGCTAGGCCATGATTCACAGTATTGTATTATCGTCCACCATTTTATCATCTGATGTGATTTTCCTGTGTGTTGTAAACCCTGCCTTATGATGTTAATGAGGCAGGATTAGAGGCAGTTATGTTAATGAGACAGGACTCAATCTACAAAATTAGATTGTATCTTGAGTCAATCTCTTTTGAGATTTAAAAGACAGAAGTGAACAGAGAGACGGGGGAATCTCACGCCACTAAGAATGACGAACCAGGGAGGGAAGCTTGTCCTTTGGACCCAGGGTTCCTGTGCTGAGAATCTCCTAGACCAGGGGAAGATTGAAGACAAGGACCTTTCCCCAGAAGTGACAGAGAGAGAAAGCCTTCCCCTAGAGCTGGCACCCTGACTTTGGACTTCTAGCCTCCTAAACTGTGAAAGAATAAACTTTCATTTGTTAAAGCCATCCACTTGTGGTATTTCTGTTATAGTAGCACTAGATGACTAAGACAAATATCAAGGGAATTAAATATTATGCAAATATGATGAAATGTTTTAGAGCATTATTTCTAAAAACATTACTGGTATTTGAAAACTAGGAAACAAAGAAAAACACTTTTAGAAACCATTTTTCTCAGGGGATTTTCCATAATGTAAGTTTCTGCATTGCCTAGTTTTGTGCCAAAACTATGAGATGAGATAGCTAAGTTCCAAGAAACAAGTTGACAATTGGATTATATTCAACTTCTATTCAATATAATTTTAAAAGACTTTATTATTTTGTTTAATTCCCCGCTAGTCAGTAGTTAAGCACTTGATACATATGAGGACCCTGAAAATAATTTTTACCTATTTGCCCAGAAATATAATTTTAAAAATTATCATATGGAATATTTTATATTATGGTTTTGACTATACATTTTCCTAATTAAAAGGCAGAACAGAATCTTTTACCTTTCAACATAATTAATGATTAGTCAGATATTTTTTCTGCATAATAATTTTATATTTAAAAGATCATCCTTTACTGTTCACTGGAAATTAATGTTTCCAAAAAATAAAACAGATGAATGTTCTTCTGAATAATTACTTCAAATATTCACCTCCTTGGTAAGTTTCTTCTGTACATCAATATATCTTTCTTCAGTATTACCTGATTGATGACATATATTAACATCTTATTCATCTGGTATCATAGGGAACGGTATGTCCCATATAAATGGATTTTATATAGAATTAAAGTCATTTCTTTAAGCAAGAATATTTCAATGATTTTGGATGGAAAAATTTATCATTAATTCATTGAATGGCGAGTCTATGGCCAAACCAAACCCATTGCTTCAGGTTGCTTCCGACTCATAGTGACCCTACAGGACAGAGTAGAACTGCCTTATAGTGTTCCCAAGGCTTTAATCTTTATGGAAGCAGACTGCCAGATCTTTCTCCTACGGAACAGCTGGTTTGTTAGAACCGCTGACCTTTCGGTTAGCAGCCAAGCACTTAACCACTATTTCACCAGGGCTTGAGTCTATGGCATGCCCTTTATAAATACTATGTATATTTCTTCAAAACTTTGAATCCTTGGTTTTGCTATCCTCGTTTATACTGGGACTCAGAGAATTCAAAATCTTAGTCAAAGACATCCATATAACACTATACTGTCCAAGATGGTAACTACTAGCCACATATAGCTACTGAGCATTTGAAATGTGGCTACTTCCACAGAAGAACTGAACTTCTAACTTTATTTAATTTACATTTTTAATTTATAAATTGATTTTTGACTCAGTTATAGAAAAATTCTTAAGTTATTTTTGGAGGATTTGAATATGTAAATCTACTTTTTCAACTGCACATTTTATGCAGTGTACAGATCAAGTATTTCAGGTGAAAGTTTAGCATTGAGATATGCTGTAAGTGTAAAATACACACTGGATTCACAGACTCGGTATCAGAGAAATTGTAAAATATTCCATTGATAATTTTTAATACTGATTATATTTTGGAATGAGAATATTTGGGATAAATCTGATTAAATAAAATTACTAAAATTAATTTAGCCTATTTCATTTTGCTTAATTTAATGTGACTACCAGGAAATTTTACGTTGCATATGTGGATTAATTCTATTTATATTGGACGGCACTGGTATAGAATATGACTGACTTTAGAGTCAAATCAAGTTTGTCTCCCAAGCTGATAAGTTCCATCAAGATTAGGCTTATTCTCAGTGCATGAATCATTTACAATGCTTCCCTCTGTGTTAAACAGAAATACTAAATGTAGTTAAACCTTAAACTGAACCAAGAACATTGTAATATATATTTTTATTCAGTGCTACTTTCAATGGCCGTAGAATGTTTTGTTGTTGTTAGCTGCTGTCGAGTCGGTTCCAACTCACGGTAGCCTTATGCATAACAGCATAAAACATTGCCAGGTACCCCATCATCTTTATTGTTGTGACTATTGTGTCAATCCACCTCATTGAGGGTTCCCCTCATTGTCACTGACCCTCTACTTTACCAAACAGGATGTCCTTTTCTAGAGATTGGTCTTTCCTGATGACGTGTCCAAATTAAGCAAGTCAAATTATCACCATTCAAGCTTCTAAGGAGAATTCTGGTTGTGTTTTAATCTATATTAAATGGTCCAAAATATATATTTTTTAATTTAGTTCTTATCTAATTTTTCCCTTTGCTCTCAAACTCCCCTCCCTTGCCCCATTATAGACATGCATTATCCCAGAAGTTCTTTCTTCCCTACTCTCCTCATAAGCCTTCGAATTTATTTTCTGTGGACCAGAAAGTCAACTAATGGATCCTTTAGCACTGGTATAACGTAACATCCATTCAGCACCTGCTACACATGTACTATTACCCAGACCATTTGTTCAATAGACTCTCAAAGACCAGAAAGATGTATGATAATGGCCTTTCAATGAATATTTCAGCTGCTTACAGAACTTTTACTTTATTTTTTGCTTGACTTCCATTTTTCACATTGTTCTAGATATTTCATTTGACTAAATAAATGAATCTAGGTGTTATTGTTTCCATTTTTTATGTTATTTTGGCTCAAAAGTTAGTGTACATTAATTCTACAGCTGCTATTATGTAGTAAAAATGCCAAAAGATATCCTAGCAACGAAAAATTCCAAAATGCAGTATATTAAATCCAGTGAAAACTTTCCTCCTGCCAAACCGTTTACTTCTGAATGAAAGTCCTTTAGAGAAAATCCAGTAAAAAGACCTTCAAGGGCTCATCATTATAGACTTTAAGACACTAGCCAACAGGATGGGCTGGTGTTTATATATCCTCATGTTGTAATAAGACTGGTGTTCATATTAAAGAAGGAATTAACATTAGATTACACAATGTCCACTCAGATCCACTTAAAAGGCCTAATTTGGTGGTCTCACCTGAGTCTTACTTGTCAAGGTTAGCACACCATTTTAATTTATTGGCTACTTTTGTGCTTTAAATATATTGCTTTGGGTTCTTTGGATTGTTTTAGTTTGTCTTCATGCCAGAATATATGTAAATCATGTAATTCAAGAAAAAGTTAGAATTTCCATTTATAAATCTGTGTATGGAGTTTCATGTTTTAAAAATCTTAAATTACACAGAAACAAAGATAAAATACAATATTAAATTTTAGTAAGTTATCTCAATCTACTTAGAATTTTTTAGATAGAGTACTTCCAAAAATGTAATCAAATTTATTGCTTGAAAAACAGTTGAAATGTGAAAGTGCTTAATTTAACAAAAGAAGGATGGACGTACCGTACATCCCCAAAAAGAGCATTTTAGAACTATCTGCTGAAGCAGCTGGGAGGTTATGAAATTTAATGGATGGGAAACTCAGGAGCTGCTCTACTTCATGTTGCTTTGACAAATATTAGTCTTAGTGTTCTAGTCACTGTGTTAAAACAGAGATTTGTAAAACTGGGAAGGTTCTTTTAAAGTGATGCAAAGAACCAACCGTCTTCCAAAAGAGCAACGTGACAAAAATAAGAATTTGGTTTCCAAAAGAACATATATTTAAAACTATGATTAATACCTGAAAATTTTAATGTATTTCTGAAAATACAGAAAGCATTGCCTAAAAATATCTATGCCAGTAGAATATTCCTGGAAGTGCAAAGCTCACAGTAGTGCTTGTCTTAATATAGGATGGGCCAATCGTGAGAGACCCAGGCATTACATTTTTGTCCTACTCACGTTTGACCTTTGGCAAAAGAGATTTGGACTCTCCAGTCTTCCTCAAGATATCACCTTAATGTGGACATTTTAAGTGAAAGACAAGCAAGATTTGTCAGACCTGGAAGCATTTCATATTATATTTTAAAGGAACTCACATTCTGTCATAATTACTAGCAATGTCTTCCTAAAATTAACTAAAGTAAAACTTAAGTCTTTTTTCAAAAAAAAATGAGAACTGAAATGGTAACACATGGGATACCAAGAGTTGACCCAGTGCCCAGGTCCCTGTGGAGTCTGTTTGCTCTAACACTGATTTTTTCAGAATATATCTCTCATTGAAATTCAGTAAGAACTTAATTCTTATTCCTTTTTTCCATTATCCAAGATCTCTTTTGATTATAAATGTGATTTGTTTAAGTTACCAGTGGGACTATATTTGGAATAAATATGGAATTTCCTTTAAAATTGCATGTTAAAGTGATTTACAGTGTTTTAAAATGTCTTTGAAAATATGAGAAAAACTATGCAGCCCTTCTACTCCCCTAAAAACTGTCCCTAAACACAAAATAATGCATACAATCTCAATGGATTTATGGACACGTTAAAAGGGATTTCCTAATGATAGTAGATGTCAGGTCTAAAAATCAATGAATTGTATTACTCTCATAAGTATATGTTACTAGTACTCTACAAGTTTATACCTATAATACCTGTTGCTGTCAAGTCAATTCTGACTCATAGCAACCATATAGGACAGAGCAGAACTGCCCCATAGGGTTTCCAAGGAGGGCTGGTGGATTAGAACTGCCAATATTTTGGTTAGCAGCCGTAGCTCTTCTTTATTTTTTTTTTTAAATTGTACTTCAGGTGAAGGTTTACAGAACAAATAGTCGTCCACCAAACAGTAGTACACATATTGTTTTATGACATTGGTTAACAACCCCACGACATGTCAACCCTCTCCCTTCTTGACCT
>NW_004444203.1:169145-206559 GCF_000243295.1 Trichechus manatus latirostris
GCCTACTGGAACCATCCTGTCCTGTTTTTGTAAATGTCTTGATATTGTCTGCTGTCTTCGAGGTATTCAGTAGTTATTTTTCTCATTTATTGATTGTAGATTTGTTTGTTTTGTCCTTTTATTTTTATTTGGCTTTGTCTGAGCAGATGGGCTGTGTGTTCTGTGCTCATCTGTGGGCACGATATTTTTCACCTCCTTCTCCAATTGGCAGGGTCAGTCGCTCAGATATGGTACAGCCAGGCAGGTCTAGCTGAAGAGGAGTTACTGGAATGGGTTGTTTGTGGCACTTACTACAGCCAGCAGAGTGGGTCATAATCAGTGCAGGGCAGGTTCCGGTAGGCCATGCCTGTGCTGCTTGGTAGTGTGATGTTAAGCGCACAGTGCAGGTAGGCAGGATGGAGGGGGTAGATTGTTATGTGTGGAGCTAAGATGGATATGGGAGAGAAGAGAGAGGAACAGGAACCAGAAACATACAAACAAACATAAAAAAGTGCTAGAGGAGCTTGCCATTGGAGCGGAGAGATGAGAGTCTCTGAAATGGAGAAAAACAAAAAGGGGAAGAAGAAAAGAATGAATAAATAAAAATTAGAAAGAAAAAAGAACAGCAAAGCTCCCAGGGATCCCACCAGTGCAGCTACAAGGTCTGGGAAGTTGTTCCCAGATGTTGCATTACAGCCTGGCTAGAAGGCATAGATGTATTCAACACCAGGTATTCAGGGAACAGGAAGAGAAGGAAGGTATAGAGAGACAAGAAACTGAGTAATGAAGAAAGACAAAAAGGTAAAAAGAGGGAAAAGAGCAAACAGATTAAAAAAAACAGAGCGAGAAAAGCCTCCCAAAAAACAGAAGAAAAAAAAAAAGAACCTCAAAAAAATAAATGTCCTCAGGGATCCCTCTGTGCTTCTGTGCAAGCTGAGGGGGTAGGTCCCAAGCTGTGTAGCACTGTCCGGCCAGAACAGGTTCCCAACTCGAGAAAAGGAAAAGAAAACAAACAAACAATTCAAAAGAAACAAACAAACAAAAGCCCCAGGACCCCACCAGCGTGGCAGCCCAGACTGGGAAGCAGTTCCGCTCTCAAACGGAGCTCTGCAGCCCCTCAGGAAGAAGAAAAGATGGTGCACAGAGCCAGGTATTTGAGTGAAGTGGGGGAGGTGGTGAGAGGTAAAGAAGAAATCAAAAGAAGCAGAAAAAAGCAACAAAGCAGCCAACAAATGGGTCTCAGGGAGCCGGCCAGTGTGGGTGGGTGGAATCCAAGCAGCGGCGCTTCCCGGCTGAGAGAATGTGGCTGTGGGAAGCAGAGGAGGCTGAGTGGGGGTGAAGAAGGGTGAGGGTGGGAAAGCATATATCCAAAATTACCTGTTGTTTTGTCTCCTGCTGGAAGCTCCGTGAAGCTGCTTTCTCGTACCTCCTATTTGCTGGTCTCTGATAGGAGTCCAAGATGGCGGATCTGTGCTGCAGTAGCTGTTAGGGGACCTCTGCATGAATCTCTCCTTGTTCTCTGTTCTGTGTCAGTTTTTTCACTCCATTTGGTGCTTGGCTGAGTTCTTTATCTCTTCATTTGATATTTTAGGGTTTCAGGATTGCTGTTTTCTCTGTTTGGCTTAGTTTTTCAGATCTTTGCTGTGGAGGGACTCCGTGGTGCTTCTGCCTAGAGCACCATTTTGCGGGAAGTCCCTCCCAGCCATAGCTCTTAATCACTGTGCCACCATGGCTCCATATGTATAACAGGATATGTAAATTAGGAAATTGACCATTAGTGGCTGAATAGAAAATTATTTCCTTTATATTTTTATTTTTGTTGTTTTTCCAATATTGAAGATTTAGGATTTGTCTCTTTGATTTATTTATTGTAAATGATTCAATAATGTGTCTGCTTTTAATTATATCATTAATAGTTATTTTAAATAGATTTTTAAATATATGTTAATTTCAGATAGAAGGCAATACACCCCTATACAAATATAAGAATACCTAATTTTGTTTAGGAGCACTGGTGGTATAGTGATTAAGAGCTCAGGCTGCGAAAAAAAGGTCAGCCGTTCATATCCACTAGCCTCTCCTTGGAAACCCTATGGGGCAGTTCTACTCTATTATATAGGGTCACTATGAGTCAGAATCAACTCGATGGCACACAACAACAACGATTTTGTTGAAGGAGCCCTGGTGGCACAGTGGTTAAGCATTTGGCTGCTAACCAAAAGGTCAGCATTTGGAACCCACCAGCCACTCCATGGGAGAAAAATGTGGCAGTCTGCTTCCATAAAGATTACAGCCTTGAAACCTTATGGGGCATTTCTACTCTGTCTTATATGGTTGCTGGGAGTCGGAATTGACTAGATGGTACAGAACAACAACAATGACAATTTTGTTTATTAATCAGGAAGCTGGAGAAATAGAGGCCAACAGGGATAAGACCCAGACATCCACCACACCCATGACAAAACAGAAAATCAAGTATAAGAATAAATAAGTAAAGAGAGATAAAAGAATAATGACTGTGTAGATGAGTCCTCATCTTTCTAACCCCTATAGTGCCCCAGGATTCATTCCTCAGATCTCTATTATCCATCAATATTTAGATCCTAAGTAATTATATCTAGTTTCAATTTTAAGTACTCTATGTATATGAGCATCTCCTAAGTTATCTCCAGCCCCTACCTGTCTTCTGAATTCCAGACTTATAGAAGTGCGTCTACTTGACGTATCCCTTTAAATGTCTCATGTCTGAAATCAAATCTTTTTTTCTCTCTCAAAACGTCCTCCTCCTACTGTTTTCCCACCTTAGTAAAAAAAGCATTTCTAGTTGTTCAAAACAAGAGCCTTGGTGTCTCTTTCAGTCTCATCCACCAGGAACAAACTATAGACTTTACCTACAAAACACAGAATACACAAATTCAGACCAGTTGTTCCCCCTCGAGCACTAACAATCTGGTCCAGGGTAGCAATACCTCTTTCCTGGATTATTGTAATGCAGAAACCTCTCAATTGGCCTATCTGGCTCACACTTGTCCCTTATTCTCCACACAGTGGTCAGACTAATACTTTTAACACTTAAAATATTTGTTTTGTAGCTCAAAACTCTCCGTTGGCTTAATGTAAAATCAACAGTCATTACAATGACTTACAAGAGCTAACATGATGAAGCCTCCTGATAATTCTCTGACTTCGTGTTCTTCTACTTCAACTACCATGCCCTCCTGTCCACTCTGTTCCAGCTATACTGGCCTCCTCGGTGTTCCTTGAATTTACTGAGCTACTTCCACCTCAAAGCCTTTGCTCTGATGGCTTTTTCCCTGGATATCTGCATGATTTTCAATTCCTTCCTTTCAGGTCCTAGCTCAAATATCACCTAGCAGTGAATCTTTTCCACCTCATCCCTGTATTCTCTATTTTTCTTCTTTATCTTGTGCTTCATTTTAGTCACCATCTGAAATACTATGTGTCTGCTTGTATGCATATTTACTGTCTGAGTTCCCTACAAAAGGATATAAATGGAAAGAGAGCAGAGATTTTTGTTTTGTTTTGTTTTGTTTGCTGCTGTCTCTTCAAATGCTTAGGACGGTGCTTAGAGTCTAGTGGAGTCCCTCTCAATAAATAGTTGTTTGATGATAGAATGACTCCAGGTTTGTTGTGGAGAGTGTACTTCAGAGGAGTGAAAGCACAAGAGGAACATTAAGAAGCTATCGTGGTGATACAGATGCTAGATAATGGCAGCATGGACTAGTGTAGCATCTGGAAAATGCGATAACTTTTCAGATTCCATATGTATATTTAAAGTAGAGCCAACGGCACTTTCTAGTGGATTGAATGTACAGGCAGAAAGAAAAAAGAATCTCAGAGCATTCCTATATTTATGACAGGATCAAGTGTATGGGTGGTAGTGATATACACTGAGATGGGTAATAATAGAGGAAGACAAGGTTGGCAGGGGTTTGGGGAATCCCAAGTTCTGTTTTGGATATTTTAGATGTCTATTTGTCATCAAATGGAAATATCAAGTATGCATTTTGATATCTAAACCCAGACTCAAGGGAGCACTACGGACTGAAGCTATAAATTGGACATCAATCCACATATGTGGATTTTCAAGCCATGGGACTAGATGAGATTTCCTGAGGAATGAGTGTATCTGGAGTCAGAGCACAGTTCAAGAGTGAGCCTCTGAACAATCCAATATTTACAGATAGTGCCATGACAGAAGACGCAGCAAAAGAGACTGAGAAATATTGCCAGTGAGTTAGGAGGTAATTTCCCAGAAGTTAAGAGAAAACATTGTCTAAAGAAGATGTGGCTGTGTCAAAAAGATAGGAATAGGGTTAATTCTTCAATCCTGACAAAACTGAAGGTAGATACAAGTTGACTGGTGGATGTGGTGGTGGGAAATTAGGTATATTGTGTTGTAGCTTCTCTTTTCCCAATAAAATATGAAGTAAGATCATCAGCTAAGAGTTGAGTGTGAAGAGATCCTATTGAGAGAAATGAAGAAGCTATGATATAGCCATTGCAGGGAACAGGAAAGCAAAGGCACTACCAAAATGCAAAACATCACGTCCTTTCCCATTCTAGAATTCTTTACATTTATCTCATTTTCAAGGAATTCCACAAAGAGTAAATCATATAAAAGCTTTATAAAGGAGGTAACATTTTGAGTGTGGAAAGCTTTAAGATTAAGGATTTTAGGGGAGTCTTTAGAGCTTGGTTACATATCTCATCAACTACAAAAACCACTTCGTAAGGAAATGCTAATTCTCAAGTTTTTTCATTTGCAAACACTAGCTAGATATTAGTAAACACTAGCTAGATATCTTTATCATTATATCCTACCAGCTAAAAAGAATTCTATATCAAAGCAAATTCACCTTCTCTCCACAAATCAGCTTCTGTTCCCTATAGTCTCCTCATTTTTAGAAATGATACAATTCTTCTTCCTGTGACACGGGTTCAAAATGTGTGTAATCTTTACTCTCCTTCACCTACCATGGGCAACCTACTTCACTATCTCTGAGACACCTGTTGCTTCCTGTCCTCTCTCACTCTTGAAATCCTACCTATCAGTTCAAACAGTGCCAATTCCTTCATGAAAACTTCCGTCATACACACATCATAAAATCCTCTCTTGCTTTTTTGAAATCAAGTTAACACTGTGATTTTACTATTTCCGTGGTTCTCTAAACTTATTCTGAGAAAACACAGCCTTACACACATTATTTGACAGGTGAAAACTATGCGGCCTTGGGCAACTTATTTTACCTCTCTGAGCCTCAGCTTGTTTATTTGTATTCTTTTACAGATAAGCACTGAACAGATTAGTGAAATATAGTAAAGGCAAACTTTCCGTGCACATAGTAAACATTTGTTGAAGGCTTTCTGGATGAATCATTGTTAATGCATGAAATGAAATATTTCTGAATAGGAGACAGAAGATTCAGAGTTTGACTAATACTTGGAAATCAGAAAAGCAATTTTAACAAAGGTGGTCGAGTAGTTTAAAGTCTGGAATGAGTAAAAACAGCAAGAACAGGTATATCATTATCACCTTCAAAAAATATTTATTAAGCACTTGCTACGTGTTAAGCCTTTCATAAACAAAGAGTTATAAGAAATGGAAACATCACAAGCAAACAGTTGTACAAGTACAAATAAATTGTATGATAGCTAAAATACTGCTTAAAAACTCTTTTGTTATAATAAAAGCAAACATTTTTACATATTTTTGATATGACACCCAACACCTTTACTTAAAAATGAAAAGGCCCATCAACAAATTGTTTTATCTTCACGACATGAACAAATCCAACAGTGATACTTAAATGGATTGACCAGTTCTTTGGCAACGTGAAAACACAGCCTTGCCTAGATCATAAAATAATTTGCCAAATCAATTAGCTGACCGAAAACAAAATGAAACAAAACTAGCAAAAAAAACTCCAGATGGGTGGGTGGAACTTCCACTTATTCAATCTGTTGTTTTCAGCCCACAGGCATATACCGTACATGTCTCTTAGTATTTTGGTCTATGTCTTACTTCCATTTAATTAGGGAATACTTCATGGAAGAAGATAGATTTTATTTTTCTAATGACCATTTCTCTAATGAACTAAACAGAAGTTTCCGCAGTTCTAAGGATGATTGTGTAAAGTTGAGAAGATAGAAAAAGGAGCTGAAGGAATCTTTTTCTGTAAAGTTGCTCTAGCTGGAGTTCAGTAGGCACAGAGGAAAGAGGCTAAGTTTGTAAAGCAAATGGAATATGGAAGGAAAGTTGGAGTTCAGATTCTTGGGCTTGCTGTGTAGGATGATAGAGACCACAGTAGTGTTTCGAAGGGTAAGAGGTGGTCCAATTTTTCAATAATGATTCAGTCTGCAGGACAGCAGTGGATAAAATAAACATAACCGATATTCAGAGGATATTTTATTATCTCTTTTCCTAGTTTATTACCTAAAAGTGCTATTTCTAAATGCAATCCTTGCCAATTCCTTTTTTACACTGTTATTGTTGAAAACTTTGCAAAAAAGAGCTTGGTTAAAATTGATTTTTTGGAGGTTAAGATCCAATTATTTAGATGGACAAAAATAAAAAGCAGAGATCACAGACCAGGGAAAAGAGTTAAGGAAAATTAAAAAAAAAAACAAAAAAAAAACCCCAGAACTTGAACTGACAATCAGTAATTCTAGAAAAACTCAGGAGGAGAGACCAAATAGGAGAGATTAAAAGAAATTAGATCTCCCTGTGAAAAAGTCTGTCTCCTTTAGCGAATAAAAATCGTCTTTAAAACAGCCTTATTTAAAACTTGAGCTTCCAGGACGGAGCAGCTTGCCTTTACATCATCTTACATTGATTAACTTTTTAAATCTGGGGAAATTCATGCCAAAGCAACAATCAGTTTATACTTCACTAAGCAGAAGGTAGATGAGCTAATAGCGATCTCTGTCACTGAAAATGGACTCTGCAACAATTGTTTGTTGTTGTTGTTTTGTGTTACCCTAAGAAACCATTTTTCTGGAGACAAAAAAGAGCATGAAAACGAAGAATTTGTTATTTAGCTTAAATCTAGAGACTTGGTGTGATGATGAAGGACACTGAACTTGTCTCCCTAAGAAAACTAACAGGGAGTAGTAACTTCACAATCTTGGGGAATTAGGATCTTTCTCTAACCTACTGATTGAATCTACCCAGGAGAATTGCAAATGCAAGCCAATTTCAGTTTATTTTCTTCCTCAGACAGGTCTCCACTAATTCTTCTATAATTACAAGCGCTATTGTATTTTATACTAGATTCCAGGTTTTCACAATGTTTGAAGATGTATAAAAAGTGACCTGGCAACAGCATCATCCTATGGAATCTCCTTTCAAACCTACACTTATGAAAATAAGCTGTGATTCCTTAATCAGGTGGTCTGCTTAATTTAAACCAAGCTAAGACCCTGGACTTCCATGTCTGCTTAGTCTAATTCACCAAGACATGGCTTAGAACCAAGCTATTGCACTCCACCAAACACAATGACAACATGGCTTGTGGAGGGGCCCTCACGGAATGAATCACTCATGCATTCCAGTCTGGGATCAGCTTGACTGGCATCTAGTGACACTGCTTAAAGGTAGAATTTGTGCAATGAAAAAAACATTTAAATATTAAAACAAAAATTATTCTTAGTGGATGAAAACATGAGCAAAACACTAAAACTTGTTTGATACTTTTAGCCTTTCCATATGGTCTCCCTGCCTCTGTTTTTTCGTTTCGTTTTGTTTTACTTCTGAAACATGTTAACAACCAGTTATCAGACTAGCCTACTCAGAGACAAGTTTTGTTTTACTTTCTCTTCTCCCTGTTATTCCTTTGGAGAGTTTTCAACGGCTTCTTCTTGCTTTCCATATTAAGCCTAAATTCTACCACATTTTCACAGATATTTATAATTCAGCTTCAACATTTAATATCATGAATTCAAGCAATTCCTCATTGACCTCAACCACTATCACATCCAGCTCTTTCATTTAGTTAATCTCATTATCCCTGTTCTTGGGTATTTTAAGGAAGGTTCTTCACTTTACTGTTCCTAACATATGAATCCTCTTCTGGTCTTCACGTTCTTTACGTCTGTGAATTATCAGTTCCTTGGCTTGTTCCTTTATGTTCGTGTTCTAATTGATTTTTGTGGGGTCCTCCTGAAAAATCCAAACCTGGATCTATCCATTTGTCTGCCTTCCCCACACTTACACTATGGGCTGGGCTTATTAAACACCCATTTTCGACTCTATTTTTCCTTTTTTTTACCTCTACCACAGGAACTAAAAAGTTAAATACTCATTTTTCTAAATTATTTTTTATCTGTAAGTTCCATATGACACAACATTGGACAGTTAGATATATGAGGAGTTTCTATGAAAGCTTTTGGTTTTTTGGTTAAGAAAAAAAATCGTATCTTTCTTTCTTCCTTCCTTCTTCTTCCTTTAGATGCAGATATGATGCCTGGAGTTACCACAGCCACCTTTTAACCATGAGTAAAAGGCGAATGGAATCACCAAGACATCATCCCTGACCTTACCGAGATGTTGAACCTACTCATGCAACTACTGTAAAAAGAATTCTTAGGATATGAGGGAAAGTAAACTATCATTTCTTTAATTCAGGTTTTTGTTACCTGAATAAGACAAACTCCGACTGCTTTTTCTGGCCTCCTGAACTGTGCTATTAAAAAAAAAAAAAAGAAAAAGAAAAAAAGACACCTGGTTAGATGGTTGCCACGATAAATGTATGGACTCTTAACTTCACATGGGCCCTCTCTGCTGCCTGGCAATCCTTCCTTATTCTTTCAACCTGCTTTCCAGGTCAGAGAGAATATTTCAAACGTTCCCCCATTCTATTTAACCCTGCCAGTTTATAATTTTCTTTCCTTATTTATGGAGAAAAAAGAGTCCACCAGCCTTTAATCCACTGCAGTCTCTCTTATACCCCCATCACTCTGTCCTTCAGTTTTAACAACTGTGTTTCTAGGTCCTTCCTTACTTGGCCTATAACAAAATTTGCTACAGTTGCTCACATCCCCCCCCGCCCCTTTTTCACACACTCTTCAGCATCTTCTGCCTTTCATCACTGAGTCTCCCTCCAGAGTCCTCCTTATAGTTTCTTCACTCTCTGATGATTCTTTTTAATGTTGGTATTTTCCATGGGTCTGTTGCATGGCCTCTTATTTTCTCACACTTCCACCCAGATTTGTCTTTACAGCTATATTTGAAAGCTTACTAGAAAAGCCCATTCCAATGTCTCAGAAGCACTTCAAGTACAACACATTCAAACGTGAAATGGTATATTTTTTCCTTCAAACTTCCTACTGTGTTCATTGTCTCAGTGAAAGGCACAATCAAATATTCAGTTACTCATGCCAGAAATCTGTCATCATGTTTTAGTCCTTTCTCCCCTTCAAGCTTCACATGGGTGTTCATCACCTAGTCTTGCCAGTTCTACCACCCAGGTGTCTCAGGGTTTTAGACACTTTTCCCAGAACTCAATAATGCTTTTCTAGAGCCTATCAATATCGTATCTCTTCTAGATTACTGAAACAGTCTCTTAACTGGGTATCCTGCCCCTAGTCTGCTGAACTCCAGCCCATTCTTCACCATCCAGGTAAAGTGATCTTCCTAAAATACAGCCTGGTATTATTTCACTCCCCTAATCAAAGCTTAAAAGACTCCTGTTATTTCTTAATAGGGCTGGTAAATTAAAAGTGTGAGCTGTTGTTCCCTGTTATCCTTTCCAGAATCTTCCCTTCCTTGGTATTCTTTCCTCTTGACACCTGCTGCTCCAACTTCCCTGAACTTCACTTAGATACCCAGCTGTCTCATGCTCTTTCCACTTCAGGTCTTCATAGATGTAATGTCTCTTTATCTGAAACTATCTTCCTTTCCCCACACATTCTTCCACTTTCTTGTTCAGGATTCCAACCTTACCTCTTGCAGAAAGCCCGCCCTGAACCCCAAATCTGCTTTAGTTGACCTTCCTTTAGGTTCTCATATTAACTCTATTTCTTCTGTTTGGAAGAATAAATTTAAGCATTCTAGGTCAGACTTTTCCAAGTTCAGAGTTTTGAGACTTTACAAACATCATGAAATGCAAAATATTTTCAAGATACAAGGGAATGTTAGATTTATGATACCATTCATGACTATTTGACATCAAGGAAAGCTATTCTTAGAAAAATATAACTTTATAGCAAATCTTTAATTTTGCAATAATTTTATAAACAAATAATAAAATTTTTCTATGAATATTTTAATTACATTTAAATAGTAATTATTTGGGGCAGCGTTTTTTAGTACGTATATAAGATTTATTATCCCATTCAGATATTATGTATGATGTAAAAGATTCAACATTAAAATTAACAGAGAGAGAGAGGAGGAGGAGACAGAGAGAACGAGAAATATTAGTACAAAAGTAAAGATAAAGTGACTGGAGTCCACCCACCCCCACCTCCACCTCAACCCTTCTTCCCCAGTCTCCCTTCTCAAGTTTTAATCACTGAAAGCAAGATTATATGTATCAACAAGCCTGGTCCTTTATCTCTTGTATTTCCATGTTTTTAAACTTAGGAAAAAAGGAGGTTAGGAAAAGTGAGATAAAATCCTCACTTCAGTCACTATTAAAATGAGAAATTCCTAACCAAGCTAGAGTAGAATAAAATGATATAACATCATTTATGCCAGGAGGTTTGATGCCTTTGAGACTTGGGCTTTAATGTGTTCAGCAGCATTCTATTATCCCCAGCTTGAGGCTCAGTTCTATAGATTTCTCCATTATTCTCTTCATTAAAATCTGTCACTAAGACCTTGAAAAGGAACACCCTTGCTATGCCTTAAAATGAATACATTAAATATGTTCAATGACCCAGGGAAAGTGTTCAGGAGAGTCTGGAATAGAATGAAACGAATCTTTCACTTATATAGCACTAATGACTCTTCAAACTATTTGTACCTTTCAGTTCACTGTGTACGAATTTCTAATGCTAAACAAGCCAAGAAGTACTTATTGACTGGTGTATGCTCAGAACTATGCTTGGCATTGTAATAACTGTACAAGAGAAACCCATGATATGGTGCCTGCCTTTGGGGAAAGCTGTGACACACTCACGTGGCACTCCTGGAGAATAATCCCAGTTCACATACATTTAAGTGCTAAATCATCCAAGGTTACTTATATTTAAAGTGCTCTCCGAATGTTCAGAAAAGTGAAAGGTCATTTTGAGGGTAAGTATAAACCAAACGTAACCTGCTGCCATTGAGTCTATTCAGACTCATAGCGACCTTGTAGGATAGAATAGAACTGTCCCATTGGCTTTCCAAGGCTGTAATCTTTACAGAAGCAGACTGCTATATCTTTCTCCTGCGGAGCAGTTGGGTTCAAGCAGCTGGTGGGTTCGAACTGCTGACGTTTTGGTTAGTAGCCGAGCGCTTAACCACTGTGCCACCAGGGTTCCTTAAATCAGAAAATTTTAAGGCTTAGAGATAATCTAACTTGACTTCTTGATTCTATAGATAAGTAAAATGAGGGCTAGAGGGGAAAGGAAAGAGAAGAGAAGGAAATAGTATTTTTTTACAACCTTATTCTTTGAATGTCTTATTTCACTTAATCCTGGCACCAGGTCTGTGGATTTGCTGTCACTATCCCACTAGCACAGTGATTAAGAGTTCGGTTGCTAACCATAAGGTTGGCAGTTCAAATCCACCAGCCGGTTCTTGGAAACCCTATGGGGCAGTTCTACTGTGTCCTATAGGGTCACTATGAGTTGGAATCGACTAGACAGAAATGAGTTGTTTTTTTTTTAAACTCCACTTTCATATGAAAACCATGAGGCTGAGAGATTAATTTTTTGTTTGCTTGTTTAAGTTCTCAAAACTTAAGAATTCACACCAGGGGTTATATGATTCTAAAGCCAATCTCTTTTTTTAAAACATTAAAACATTTAAAGGACTTTTATTATATGCAAGGAACATTCATATTTTTATCTTAATTCACTAATTTGTAGCTAAAACAAGCCTCCTCCCCTATAATATAAACCTCCCACTGCCCTTCTGCACTGACTTCTGGGTGGAGTTATGCAAATCAAAAAGAGCTAAAATACATTAGTTAGTTAAACATAATTGTAATAGCAAACACTTCTTATTATTGTCAAGTCTTGTTCTAGTTGCTTTACATATATTCATTCAATTAATTACTCATTACAACAATGCTATGAAATAATAAATATTATAATAATACTTGCTGGTTGCCATTGAGTTGATTCCAACTCATAGTGACCCTGTGTGTGCAGAGTAGAACTGCTCCATAGGGTTTTTAAGGCTGTGACCTTTCAGAAGCACATCACCAGGCCTTTCTCTTGAGGTGCTGCTGGGTGGGTTAGAAACCTTTTGGATAGCAGGCCAGAGCTTAACCATTCGGACCAACTAGGGACTAATAGTTAACACTTATTATATGCCAGGCTCTGTTCTGAGATCTTGACCTGTATTTGCTTATTTAATACCCTATAAGGTAAATATTATTATCATCAGTATTACACAGAAATTGAGGGATGGAATAGTTAAGTAACTTTGCCCGAGATCACACAGAACTCAAATTGGGGAAGTCGATCACTTGTGTTCACATACGTTGCCACTGTGCAGTACTGCCACTCGCTGAGTAAGAAGGGAATGGGAGATTATAGAGTGAATGAATCAAGGAATGTGGTTGCTCCACTAAGCAATGACTAAGTAGGGTTCCCTAACTGGCAAAGGGGCTGAGATGCTAGAGAGAAGCGATAGCAAATGGAAAGTAGGGATCAGTAGATGCTTACCTCTAATTAGAAGGCCCCCCAAAGTAAGCCAAGGCTATAACCCCAATATGCTTCTTATACTGGATTGACTTAGGGGTCATGAGAACTGAGGACCCCCAGGACTGAGAACAGATGCCATTTGTGTTAACATAAACTAACCAATTTTTTTTTTCTAGGAAATAGTAGATAAATAACTTCATTTTTGCCTTGGAAAATATCTGAAAACCAATTTATTTGAACTATATATTGTTCTTCTGGGTAATCAGCCCTATTCTCAGGATAACAGCTTGCTCACTTGAGCTCAAAGTTTGCTATCAAATAATTGCTTACTTATCAGACTCACTTCAAGACTCTCACCTCACTATGTCCACCAATTCTAAAATATTTTATCATCAATTTGCCCTATCTCAATCAGATCCTTGTATTTAAAGTCTCTCCTTAAACCCCTTGATCCTTGATCTTAAATCCTATGATTTATCCATCTCTGAGACATAACTTAGCATCTGTAGATGTGGTGCTCTTCCTTGCTGTAGCAGACTAATAAAAATAGCTTTGGTTAACCACAGGTTGTTTTGGTTGTCTTTTTGATGAGCCAGCAGTCCACAGTAATAAACTGAAGAACTGTAACTACCTGGCTACCCACATCAGGCACATAGCAAACCCTGTGGAGACAGAACAGAATTCAGCTTAGACATGCTGAATGGAGGGTCCAAAAATAGTCAAGAGCACTCACCAGATGATTGTTTTCCCCATTGTTTGCATGTGTGAACACACATGTGCCTGCTCCATTCCAGCCCAAAAGAGGTAGGAAGAAGGAGTGTTTTGAAGAACTGTGGGAGAGAATCTTCCCTCAAAATCAGGCTGCTTCTTCCAGTAATTTTTAGATATAATGCATCAATGTTTAAAGCAACAGCAAGTATACCTTCCTCAGATCTCCTTGAATGCTAGCAAAATTCTGCTATTGAAAATTGGTCCCTTGTCTAACTTGATGTGGTGAGGAAAGTAACCCAGAGGAAATTTTTATCTAAGTATGTGGCAGGCTTGAAGAAGTTTCTTCCAATCATGAAGGAGATGGGTTATACCCTGAGTCGGATGTGGCCCAGTGACAAAAGGAAATTTTTGTTATATTTCAAATTTGAGAAGTCCTTGTCAGATGTCTAATAATATGTGTCCAATTACCTACTTTTGGGTGGTTGTTGGGGAAAGGATACTCTATGTTGTAGACATATATAAGTTTTCTTCAGGGAGATGTCTAGTAGAGGAAAAATGTTACTTAGAATTTAATACTGATTTCTAGGAAAGTGTGTTTCATATCTGTTGAGTGAAGGGTTGCAGTTATATATATTTGGCCTACCTGGGAATTCTTAAATTGCTCTGTATAAAAAAGGGATGATAATTTTAGGTGGTAGAAGAAGAAATGGAGTATTCCAAGGGTATAGGATTTTGCATAAAGAAAGGGTAGAGAAAGTCCCCAACTGGAATGTTCACTGAGAAAATTTTAAGAACCATATTGTCTTAGTCATCTAGTGTTGCTCTAACAGAAATACCACAAGTGGATGGCTTTAACAAAGAGAAGTTTATTCTGCTATAGTCCAGTAGGCTACAAGCCCAAATCCAGGGCAACAGCTCCAGGAGAAGTCTTTCTCTCTCTCTCAGCTCTGGAGGAAGGTCCTTGTGATGCATCAGTCTTCCCTTGGTCTGGGAGCATCTCATCACAGGAACCTCAGGTCCAAAGGACGCACTGTGCTCCCAGTACTGCTTTCTTGGTGCTATGAGGTTCCCACGTGTCTCTGCTTGCTTCTCTCCTTTATATCTCAAAAGAGATTGGCTTAAGACACTATCCAATTTTGTATACCTTGTCAGTATAACTGCCACTAATCCATCTTATTAGATCACAGTGATTGAACTTATAACACATAAGGAAATCACAGCAGCTTACAAAATGGTACACAATTACACAATACTGGGAATCTTGACCCAGCCAAGTTGACAGATATTTTTGGGGGACACAATTCAATCTATGACACATATCAAAGGGTAATTAATAAAGTTGTGAGCTGTGAAACAAGAAATTAAAAGCTTTTCGGTCCCCACATTGAAATCTTCATTTCAAAAAAAAGAAAACCTACCTTATTGGGCAATGGTTTTGAAATTAATAGATTCCAGGTAATGCAGAAAAGAGCTAAACCTGTGTACTGATAGATTAAGAGCTAAGTGAGTATCAGCACAGAGAAAAGTCGATGTTTCTATGTAAACGTTATTCTTTCCATAATACATTTGCAGAAAGCAAACAACTAACTTTCCAATAGACACAAATCTTCAAATCCAGAGTAGATCTCTTGTTGATGTTTCCATAAAAGTGATACATTTTCCTTCCTCGTCACAAGAATAGCGAATAATGAAGACATATTTCTAATTCTGGGAGTTAAAGGTGTGGTTGATGATAATGTGTAATTTCTTCGTAGCAATACACACACTGAATCTTCCTGCCTTCCTTGAAGAAAATACTCTTTAAATATTTTTAGAAGCAAGTTTAATATTATTGCTCTCACTTAGACTGTTTATTTTTATTACATTTTCTTAAAGTTACTATTTCTCAATCACTTGGGGGAAAAACTGCCAATAAACCTTGGATATAGCAATGTGCAAAGGAGCACTTAAATCAGATTTTGAGATAGCAAAACTCTGAATTTCTATCTCTATTTCAACTTTTATTATGTGCACACCAATTCACTGCCAGTGTATTTTGCTATTTATTTAACTATTTGAAAGTCTTCAATAATTGGTTTGTGCAGACAATAAAAGCCTTTCATTATCATCAGTAATTTTTACAACATTATACTCTTATATAAGATTTATGTATACTTCATTTGACTGATAAAATTTGAACATAAAAGGCAAATTCTAAGCTACATGTAGAATGAAATTTGAAAGTGACTAGTCAGGTATTAACAATAAATCTAAATGACACACCTTTTTCTTGTTCTTGAGATTCAATATTTTGGCAGCCGATTGGATCTTACAATCTTTGATCATATAGAGTAAGTTTGGGTAAGTAAAAAAAGACACTTTGATAGGTACGCAGCTGATCAGTTCCAAGTGCCAATTGTATTAGAAGTTCAACAGCATTGTTTTTGTCAATTTTCAGAATAACTTATGATTGTTTCTAGTATGTAATGCAATTCAAATTGTATCTCATGAAGATTCAGATTAACCTCTTTTCAGGGTAATTAGAAAATACACACAGGGTAAAGCTATGTGTGCATAGCTTCCTAGAAATTTACTTTACTCATATGCTAGACTGCAAACATTTTAGGATAAAGTCTTCATATGATACTTAGATATTGATAGGTTAATACCTTATACAGTAGAATGATCATTCAGTAATATTCTAATGGGAATTACGTTTATGCCTCTCTAGTCCTCTCAAGAGTTGAAAGCCTTTTTCTTTCACTCCCACATATCACAGAGACTGAAACTGATGAATGTGGCCTCCTTGCTCCTTATTGCCCGGTCAGACTAACTTGTTTAAGACTCGTCACCTTAAAACAATTCCATCAGCCTGTATTACCCAGATAACCTTTTTGTAGTCAGCTGCAGATCTTCCTTGTCACTGTTTCTTCTTTACTGGCTCACCAGTATCTTCAGTTTTGGAAATTTGAATATTCATGTAGTTGATCCAGCCAAAACTCTGGCCTCTCTCTTCCATGTGTTTCCTCCAGCTCAACACAGCTTGCGAATCCCATGTTCATATTCCAGACCCTGCCATATAATGGCATAACGGCATCACCTCCAAAATCTCAATATCAAACAACCAGTTTAGATTCTACAGACCACCAGAAACCTATCCCTGTGCGTAACCACTGAACTCTTTTACCTTCTCATCCTCAATCACAACTAACTGGAAAACTACTACCCTGAATAAATTCAGTTCCATTCGCCACCTACTGTTGTGTCTGGACTCAAACACCTTAATGTGGTTGGAGAAAACTAACCAACCATACTGGCTGATACCACTTTCAATTAAAGATCAAAAATTTTAAAAGTGCCATCAGTACTACCCGAAATTATATTTCCCTGGTCAACTCACTCTTCCATGCTGAGAGAACACTTTTGTGCCTTCTCCTTTTCCCCCAAACTACTAGCAGACTTCTTAACACTATCAGTTTGTGATCTTTATCTTTCACTGAGAAAATAACAGCATTCAGAAAATAAATGTCTCACCTTCACACTAACTCCTTCTGTAGTCAATCTGCACCTTCCTTCCTGTTACACTCCTTGTACCTGTGACAACATCCAATGTTCACAAAGAATTTGATGTGTGTCAAGACATGTCCAAGTATTTCACATCCATTAATTGAATTAATCCTACAATAATAACTATGAGGTAAATACTGTAATTATTGCTACTTTACAAATGAGAAAATTGAGGCATATACAGATTAAGTAATTTTCCCAAGATCACACAGCTCATTATTGAGAAAATGGAATTTTAGCCAGGCCATCTAGAACCAGAATCTGATTTTTTAACCACTATACTTTACGTCAGAGCCCTGGTGGTGCAGTGGTTAAGAGTCAGCAGTTTGAATCCACCAGCTGCTCCTTGAAAACCGTGTGTGGCAGTTCAACTCTGTCCTATAGTGTCACTATGAGTTGGAATTGACTCCACAGCAATGGGTTTGGTTCTGGTTTTTGGATACTTTACTGCTTCTCCATGTTGAGATCAAACCCCCCACTTGTGGACTGGATTTCATACCCTCCAGCCTAATTAGGGGCTTTTCTGAATTCTGCATAATCATTGTCTCCCTTTTTAGTATATCACTCCCTTCAGCATACAAGCTTGCCTTAATCTTTAAAAAAAAAATACTTCAGGCTCACCTCCCTTTCCTTTATCTCTGCTTCCATTGTAGCAAAACTCCCCAAAGTATTTCTCTTTATTTGCTGTAGTAGGTAGAATAGTATCCAATAGGATCTTTGCAAATGTAACTAGTTAAAGATCTTGAAATGAAATCATTTTGGGTTTAGGGTGGACCATAAATCCAATGGGTGGTCTCCTTATAAGATGCGGAGTGGACACAGAGAGAGACACGGAAGGGAAGAAGGCCACGTGAGGATGGAGGCTGAGATGAAGACTTACGCTGCCACAAAGCCAAGGAAAGCCTGGACTGGAAAAAACAAGAAAGGATTCTTTCCTAGAGCCTTCAGAGGGAGTGTGGCCCTTGATTTAGGACCACTGGCTCCAGAACTGTAAGACAAAAAATGTTTGTTACGTTAAGCCACCAAGCTTGTGATAATTTGTCACAGCAGGCATGGAAAACAAGTACACTTGACATCTGTATTTCTTCACTCCGTTTCTCCTGGTATTCATTATCAACCAGACTTTCTTTTTCATCATTTCTCTGATTGTTAATGTATCAAAGATTTCCATTTAATGCTCAGCATCATCTGACATGCTGGATTCCTCCTTCATTTTTGAAATGCTTTCTCTATTTGGCTTCTGGGATATCATATTTGCTTTATTTACATCTGACTATACTGATCCAATCCCTCTAACTTCATGTTTTATTTTATTCTCATTTTCTAATCTCTAAGTAGTTGAGTACTCTCAGGCTCAGTCTCTGACTGTCTCTTCTTTTGTATACTAAGTTTTCCAGGTGATGACATCGATTTCCGTCAGTTTAAATATGACCTATAATCTGAAGATGCCAAAATTTGTAATTCTAACTCTTCCATATTCCCAGAGTTCAGAGTTTCATATCCAACTGAACACTTGACATGTCCACTTGGATATGAATCTAATTCTTACCATGTCCAAAAATGAATTCCCCGCCCCTGCCAAAACTTGCTTCCCTCACAGAGTCCCACATTTCAGTAAATGGACCACCGTTCACCCTGATGATTCTGCCAAAACAGACGAGTCATGCTTAATTTCTCTCCTTTGCCTCACTTTCCAAATCCAACTTATCAAGAATTCTGTTGACATAACTTTCAAAGTATATCTCAGATCCAGCAACTTCTCACCACCTCTATTACGACTTCTCTCAGGCCTAATATGTTGCACAGCTCCGGGGGACACCGTTCACTTGGAATTCAGTGATAATGTTAACCTAGAGTTGTCCAGTGCAATGGCCTTGCTAGCTCATGCCACTCTTCCCTCTTGCATTGATACTGTAATTGTCTCCTAATAGTGTTTTGCTTCCTGAGGAAGGCAAAATAATAGAGTAAAAAAAAAAAAAAATATTGGTAACACACGTCTCTGTATCCTTTCCATGGCTGTGGTTTTTAGTGATTACATTTCCTTTCCTTAAACCAGCGTTTCCAACAGTGCACACCCTGGCTCACTATACTCCTGAAGAGATACTACTCCAAAAAAGCTTTCTTTTTTTTTTTCCAAAAAAGTTTGAATAACACCTCTAATTATAATCCCCCTCTTAAGCTTAATAAAGTACTGCAGCGTATTTGAAGTGTATACATTTATCCTTCTCTCTTTGTCATCTTATTTGCTCCTCTCCATAGATTTAGAATCTCAGATACATAAAATATGATTTATATTAGTGGTGTGGTTATTTTGCCTTGTTGTTGTTGTTGTTAGGTGCTGTCGAGTCACTTCCGACTCATAGTGACCCCATGTACAACACAACGAAACACTGCCTGGTCCTGCACCATCCTCACAACCATTGTTATGCTTGAGCCCATTGTTAGAGTCACTGTGTTAATCCATCTCATCAAGCGTCTTCCTCTTTTTTGCTGATCCTCTACTTTACCAAGCATGATGTCCTTCTCCAGGGACTGATTCCTCTTGATAACATGTCCAAAGTATGTGAGACAACGTCTCGCCATCATTGCTTCTAAGGAGCATTCTGGCTGGACTTCTTCCAAGATAGATTTGTTCGTTCTTTTGGCAGTCCATGATATATTCAATATTCTTCACCAACACCATAATTCAAAGGTGTCAGTTCTTCTGTCTTCCTTATTCACTGTGAAGCTCCACCTTGCTTTTCTTTTTTTTTTTTTCTTCCTGGCTGATGAATTAGTAAGAAGGACAGTGGATCCTTCTCTGCTTCCTATTTCCATACGTTAAGCCTACCTGAGCCAAACTTCTTCGAAGTGGTGGTGGTGGTGAGGGAGAAAGAGTATTCCATCTGTCTCTTAATTCCAGCTTTCTCATTGACACCAGAGTACACAAATCAGGTTAGGCTAGCACTGTGGGCTCATATGTCTTGAAGAGTGATAAAGGAGTAGAAATCCCTATTTAGAATTCAGGTTGAAATTACAACCTTCAACATATTTTACTCAAAACTACGAACTTTGAGGGTTTTTTTTTTTTTTTTTTTTTTTTTGCTGGTGGTCAGTAATAAAGTTGATTCATTCATCTCTAAATTTCTATAAATGTGTTCTGTATGAGTTAATCCCTGATTAGAGGTGAGTTTTAGGGTCCCTGACATCCAAAGTATTCTACAGACTAAGCTGAGGAACCATCATGTGTCCATCAGTTTGTCATACTATGGTGACTTGCATGTTGCTATGATGCTGGAAGGTATACCACCGGTATTTCAAATACCAGCAGGGTCACCCATGGTGGACAGGTTTCAGTAGAGCTTCCAGACTAATAAAGACTAGGAAGAAAGTCCTAGCAATCTACTGTTGAAAACCCGCCAGTGAAAACCCTATGGATCACAAGAGAATACTGTTCAATATAGTGCTGAAAGATGAGCCCTTTAGGGTAGAAGGCACTCAAAATAATGCACTGGCCACAACAACAGACGCGATCATACCAAGGACCGTGAAGATAGTGCAGCATCAGGCAACTTAATTCTGTTGTACGTGCAGTCTCGCTGAGTCAAGCAAACTCAACAGTAACTAACAACAAGCTTAGGAAATGCTGATTTAGGAACACTTGTTATTAGAAAACTCTAATACCAGGCATTGTACCTCAGTTTAAGTCTAATTCACTGTTATTTTTCCCTAAGTTGTAAACATCTAAACTCTATCTCCATTCAACGGATGAAAAGATTTGTTCCCGATTAAAAGAGTCTCAAAGAGTTGAGGATAAAGAACAAGAGGCTGGAAACTAGGACATAAACTTTACATTTATGGACTATTGCTAAAAACACAGATAGGCAACATTTATGCGAACTATGATTTCAAACATTTCTCAGTCCTCCGCAATTATCTGTCCTTGCTGAGAGACACCATGCCAAAACTGTGAGGTACTCTCAGGTCATCCCAAATTTCTAAATAGCCAGGAGTCCATTAGAAAAAGGGGACCAATCACTAAATGTGATTCTTCCATGGATATCACATCCTTTGGATCAGAGCCTGAACACACATTAGCACATGGAAAGTAGCTTTTATACTTACAAAAAGAAGCAGATGGCATATAACACGCGAGTGGTCCCCCGGCTCAAAAACTGTCCAGGCAGAGATGAAAAACTTTCACGCATTCTACGCATGCCCTATAGATGAGGAACTCAAAGGGACAGTTACGTGACATGCTACACCCCCGCCCTCCCTGTTTCTGGTAGCTGTCCAGTAGAAAGCGAGAGGTCCTACCTTCTGCTGGTCCCCCCCTGGCCAGGCTGACTTAATTAGGTGGCCTGAGAACTTCTGCTACTCATGATGCCCCCTAACATCTTAGCTGAGGGACAGAGAAAAATCCCTTCCCCAACCATTTCTATACCCCAACACCGACATGACCCTTTACACATCTGCCTGCCGCCTGACAAGTGGGGTGGTCAGACATCTGGTGCCTAGCCCGAATTGTATCTCTTTCACCCTGCTGACATTTTGACAAACCACTGGGCTTGGGTGGGGGATGGGGTACAGTGGCTTATTCCTGAAGCCCAAAGATGCCAGCAGGGGGAGGAGTGGGGAAGACATGGCTGCCAGGCTTGTCCGAGGGACTGCCCCCTCACACTTGTGCAACATCTTTGAGGAGGAGAGAGAACATGATAAATTTTACCTGCTCCAAAAGATAATCATTTGCAAAAGAGTACTTCCTTTATTTTAATAAGATGCAAACAAGATGAGTTCCTACACATAAATATTTAGATGGCTGCTAAATTTATTAGACCATTAGAATAGAGAATTTTACCTGTAAATATAGAAAGTTAGAGTCAATTTTTGTTTGGAAATTTTCAACTAGTTCTTTAAACATGAGTTAGATGCTTAATAATCATTTTCTTCCTTTCCAAGACCTCGAGACTACTTTACATTTTCTTTTCTCTTTTGCTCTGTCCAAAGAAAAGAAGTTATTTACATCACAAATGAATCAAGTTGCATGAGTTATTTGCACTTTAAAACCACTGTGTCTTTTCTGTACTCACTAATTTAAGTCATCCTCTTTCTTTCTGTTCTGGTAGTTATGATATCTTTGTGGGGATATCTGGTTTAATCAAGAAATCTAGGCTATCAGGTAATTTTCTGAGACTTTTAAAAATAAAATCTTCTATTCTCTTATTTCAGGCTTCCTTGGTGGTGCAGAGCTCAGCTACTAACCAAAAGGTCAGCAGTTCAAATCCACCAGCCGCTCCTTGGAAACACTATGGGGCAGTTCTACTCTGTCCTATTGGGTCGCTATGGGTTGGAATCGACTTGACAGCAACGAGTTTGGCTTTTTTTTTTTTTTTTTTGGACTCCAGGTAGTAGGGAGCTTGTTTCCATCCAGCCCCCATCTCCCCTATTTATTCACTGTGCAACTTCTAGTAAATCATTTTAAATCTATTGATTTTAATTGGCTCATCAATAAAATTGTGATCTTATTTCTCTCATAGCAGCTTATAGGATATTTAGTTAATAAAGAGTTGAATTGGGGGAAGTTGAGTGAGACCTTGAAGATACAGGTAGTCCCCGATTTATGATATATTGGATTTAAGACAAATCGCACTTACCACCATCGTTTTTTTTGGTACATCTTATCGTTAGTAATATGTACTACATACAATGTTGCAGTGCATGATTTGCTGATATTGTCATTCTCATGCCAACCCCCAAAGACAAATAAAGATCGATTTATAGCGATACCAATAATAAAAAATCCTGTTGCTGTCCAGTGGATTACGACTCATAGCGACCCTATAAGACAGGGTAGAACTGCTCCAAAGGGTTTCTAAAGAGCAGCTGGTGGATTTGAACTGACAACCTTTTGGTTAGCAGCCAAGCTCTTAACCACTATGCCACCAGCGCTTCCTGATGATAATAAAAGGCAATAATAATGAAAACTAAAATAAAAAAAAAAAAAAAACAGAGGTATTTGACTGCCTCAAAACTGGCTTACAATGGAGTCTATTGGCAAGGAGCCCTGTCTTAAGTCAGGGACTACCTGCAGTTGTTTCTTTGCTTTTCTTCTTTGTCTCTCTCTCTCTCTAAATGTTACATTAAAGCAAAGTATACTTTTCTCCTGGGTTGTTCCTCTACCCACTCATCTTATCTTCACCTAAGTCAACGTCTCCTCTTTTGATGTAATGCTACCAGAAAATTTTTTTTTTCCAATTCTAGTTGTTCTTTTTATTTAGCATCAACCACTCAACCATAAAGCATTGAAAGAATACTGGTTCCCATCCAGGTAAGACAAAAGTAGAGGTGTAATCGTTCTAGAGGTATTATCACCGAGAATTGCATATTGTCTACATTTTAATTAAATAGCTCTCAAGTCAATGAAGGAACATTAAAATAGGAGTTCTGTATTGTAGTTTAAACAAATCAGCTTTAAGATTAAACCGAAACCACAACAAACACACTGCTGTGGAGTCAAATCCAACTCATAGCAATTCTATATATAGGACAGAGTAGAACTGCCTCATAGGGTTTCCAAGCCTGCAAGTCTTTACTCCTGAAGCGGACTGCCACAGCTTTGTCCCACTGAGCAGCTGGTGGGCTCCAACCACCGACCTTTTGGTTAGCAGCCAAGTACTTCAACCACTGCATCACCAAGGCTTCTTGCTGTAAGATTACTCCTTTAAAAGGTTGAATTAGGTTTCCCTAAGAGGTCCATTTTCATTCACATCAGTCTCAGAGAAAGTGTCATTCCACCCTATTTATGCTGCCCGGTGGGACCTTTAAAGAACCTCTGTGAAACCTGTAAACTTCTGTTGTTTATGGAGTCTCTACTGTAAGTAATTTGTCTTAGGAAGTTATCTATTGCTTGGAGGCCAAAGACTCTGAAAGACCTTGGCACAGAAACAAGAAATATTGGTCATTTAAGAAAAATTTTTTTGGACATAAAATTTGATCTCTTCAATGAGTTCTAATAATCAAATGATGGTGGCAGCTATATTATTATTTCACATTACTCTCATATTTTTTACTTCCCTTAAAAAAAGAACTTGGGTTTGATGTTGTTGTTGTTTTGTTTCTATTAAATATTTGTAGCATTAATGATATTATTTTTGGCTTCAGGTTTGGAGTTTCCTTGCCAAAGGAAAATTTTACTTATCTGACTAATTCTGGCTGGTGAACATGGGAATATAAGAAGTAGGTGACTGGAAAAGTCTTAATCCAATTATGACAAAACTAGCAAAAAATTAATGCTAGGAGAATATGTGACAAATAAGCAGAAAACGATGAGGCAATTCCATGAATCTCTTGGCTGTTGCTTATCTTAGGATAAATAAATTGCTTTTTAGTATTATTTGAGCCATACTTAGTCAAATGTTCACAATTAAAGATACATTTTCTAGGAAGAAAAAGAATACTGTCATTGTTTAAATGACTAACAATATTGTTTTATACCTCTTAATAACAGTAATAGTTTATATACATTTATACGTATAAGAGGCCCTAGTGGCACAGTGGTTAAAGCGCTTGGCTGCTAATTAAAAGGTGGGTGATTCAAAACCACCAGCTCCTCCGCAGAAGAAAGATGTGACAGTCTGCTTCTGTAAAGATTTATAGCCTTGGAGACCCTATGGGGCAGTTCTACTCTGTTGTATAGGGTTGCAATAACTTGAGGAGTCCCTGGGTGGTACAAATGGTTAAGTGCAATATTACTAGTGGAAAGACTGGCAGTTTGAACCCCCTTCCCCAGAGGTGCCTCAGAAGACAGGCATGGGTGATGTGCTTCCAAAAGTTCACAGCCTTGAAAATCCTATGGAGTAGGTCTCCTCTGCATATATGAGGTCACCATGGTTGGAATCAGCTGGACGGCAACTAACAACAACAAATAGAGCTTAAACATTTATGTTCTAGAACATCCGTGAATATATGGTACAGGAGTGACCTTTGCAGAGATGATATAGAATGTGCTCTATTCATTAGTAGACACATGTAGAGCTTCCATTTATTTCAAATATTAAAATTGTACCATTTTTTCATAAATGAATAGAAAGCAAAGATATGAATATTACATTTTCGTGGAAATTTACCTAAAAATATTTTGCAGCGTGGGCTGCATTCTAGCTGCAGTGTATCGGGAAAAAAGACAAAGTGACAAGGTAAAGCAAGAGGCAAGGAAATAATCCAACAGGAGAGAATTTAGAACTCAGATGCCAAAGCCCTTTAGGGGGATCAAAAGCAGAAATGAGACAAGCCTTTAGCAGAATAAAACCATGTGCAGAGAAACCAAGTTCAAGTAAGAATGGACCAAAAGGCAAACAAGGGAACTAGGAAGTTCAGGCTGTCTGGCATAGAGGAGGTGTAAACTCTGGAGGTCACAGGCCTGCTTCTACTGATCTTAACTAGGATGCTGTAAAAGTTGCCAGTTATAATAATTAGAATAAGAAAACTAGGGGAAAAGTTATCATTATTCAGTGTTTCTTACCTACATGATCTCAATCCTCACAACCACACCTTGAGGTAGATAGCATTGTCTCCGTTTTATAGGTAAAGAAACTACACCTGAAAGTGGACAATTAACTCACGCTGTTTACCCAGATGGGAAGCAACAAACTGGTATTCAATCCCAGGCCTGTGTAACTTGAAAACTTTCTCTTATGCTAATGCAGTAAAACCTGCAAAAGTTAGAACCTGTGTAAGGCGGAAACCTGTCGGAGAAGGAAAACTCAAATACAGTACGGGCAGTCCCCAGGTTACGAACATCCAATTCACGGACAACTCATACTTAGGAATGGACTGCCATAAAGCCTATTATATTAAAATTTGAGTTAAATACAACGGTCCGTAATAACAAATGAACGCACAACTTTCTGCGGCTCAGGAAGATACTGCGCGGTTTGCAAGTATTTAAGTGTTTCACGTGCATAGAAAGGTAAAATATATACTATATGATAAGACAAACATTTGACTAACTGACGCTAAATAAGAATCATATGTACCTGTTCAGATTTACCTACAAATTCGACTTAAAGACAGACATAGGAACAGATCTCGTTCGTAACCCAGGGAATACCTGTAAGTGATAAGGGGTACAGTAAAATTTTCCTGACATTCTGTTAAAAAAAAAGAACAGGATAGCTTATAACATCCTGTCTCCAAGATACTAAACATCATTCTCCAATTTTCACCATATTAGAACTTTCTAATATTACTCTACGAGTAAAACGAGCGACAGATAAGTGGTAAGACTCCACCCTGTCAAAGGCGAAAAGCTTGTGAGACCCAGAAAAACAAGGCAGTCCTGTCGAGTTCTGGTTCTCACAGGTTTCACTGTATACAGAGCAATGCCAGGAAAGGTAGCTCGTATGATGTTTCATGATTTGTGTTGAAATTTAAAGAACAGTGAAGTAACAAAAGAGGACTTTTGGAAGCTAGATGACTACTTTTTTAAAATGTGTTTCTATTTAATTTGCCTTAAACCAATGATAAAAATGTTTCCATTATTTGGGTGCTACGCTACTCCAACGTCACTGTTTGATTTGATTTTCTTGCAGATGTTTGACATTACATACATACGGCCAGGGATTGAGTTCCCAATCTTTGTTGCTGCAGTGCGATTGATTACTGACTGATTACTTTTGTGTGGCCTTTCTTGCCATGGTCTTGTAACTCGCACCCGGGTGATTGGGTGGGACTGTGTGATAGGGTAATCCAAGGGGGTTGATCAGTTTTGCCTTAAAAGAGAGCCAATTCCAGAGGAGAGGAGAAGAGAGGAGCCCACCACCACCAAGAAAGGAGAAACCAGCAGGAGAGACCCATCAGCAGAGACCTGGCAACAGAAGATGGCGCTGTGGGCTTCCCGACCCATGGTGAGAGAAAGTTGGGTGCCTTTGGGCAGAGTCTGAGGGCCAGGAAGAGGCATGCCTGTGAGCACAGCTGAGGAGAGGCTGTCCTGATGAAAAACCTGTATCCTGAGTGTTCTTAAGCCCGAATTGTAACTGGTACTTCCCTAATAAACCCCATAATTGTGAGTATGGTCTTTGAGTTCTGTGTGGCCATTGCAATGAATTATTGAACCCAGCAGAGAAGTAGAGAGTGCTGTGTAAAGGACGATTGGTATCAGAATGAGTAAAGATGGCGGAGAGAGGAGGCTTGTCTGACCTCCACCTCATGGAAGTCAACCTTGGGCTGTTGAGCTTGGTTCTCCTTCCCCCTTGTGGGGCTGGGGAGGTCAGACACTGCCCTCAAGCCATTTTTACAGTTGCCATTTTTAAATATGTAAAAGACCATAGGTGGTTGCAGGCATTTTCGTAAGTATTCTAAAGATAAATTTTAGTTGAACAAATTATCAATAATTCTATTCAGTGATCAGTCAGGATGACTAACATACCCAACTTCTTTTTATGTAGGTCCCTGTCTTCTCAGTACAAATTTAAGGAATGAGTCTATAATTTTAAAAGTTTGAGAATGCTCTGCTGCCAGGAGTTTGAAGCTTTCTGTGATTTCTGCTTGTATACTTCCTAAATATGAATATAATAAAGTACTTGATTCTAATACAGCAAGATATTTCTCAAAGTACATACAAAGGCATTCCTAGGAATATATAAACAGGCTTTCAAGGGGTCTGTTAGTCACCAAGTCAAAGAACTGCTTGATATTGATGACAACTTCTTTTTCTTTTTTCAAAAAAATCTTAGTGCAGAAAGACAAAACCCACCGCCGCTGAGCCCATGCAAACGCATAACGACCATAAACAAAAGACCACAACTGCCCGATAACAAAAAGAAGCATGTAAGATGAACGGAAACCAACTACAACATCTTCAAACATCGAGAAGCAGACCCACAACACGCCACACAGAGAAAAAGAGAAAACCCAACGGCCATACAGAAGACAGCAGGAGAAACCCAACAAGACAATGGAACTCAGACCCACAGGGGAGCAAAAACAAGCAAACAAAGCAAAACAAAGAACCTCAAGAGAGATAAAAAAAAAAGATGAGGAAAAAAGAAAAAGAAGTTGTCATCAATATCAAGCAGTTCTTTGACTTGGTGACTAACAGACCCCTTGAAAGCCTCCTTATATATTCCTACGAACGCCTTTGTATGTACTTTGAGAAATATCATGCTGTATTAGAATCAAGTACTTTATTATATTCATATTTAGGAAGTATACAAGCAGAAATCACAGAAAGCTTCAAACTCCTGGCAGCAGAGCACTCTCAAACTTTTAAAATTATAGACTCATTCCTTAAATTTGTACTGAGAAGACAGGGACCTACATAAAAAGAAGTTGGGTATGTTAGTCATCCTGACTGATCACTGAATAGAATTATTGATAATTTGTTCAACTAAAATTTATCTTTAGAATACTTAAGAAAATGCCTGCAACCACCTATGGTCTTTTACATATTTAAAAATGGCAACTGAAAAAATGGCTTGAGAGCAGTGTCTGACCTCCCCAGCCCCACAAGGGGGAAGGAGAACCAAGCTCAACAGCCCAAGGTTGACTTCCATGAGGTGGAGGTCAGACAAGCCTCCTCTCTCCGCCATCTTTACTCATTCTGTTAAGAAAAAAAAAAAGAAAATAGGTCATAGCATCCTTTCTTCAAGATATTAAATATCATTGTCCAGTTTTCACCATATTAGAACTTTTTAATATTATTCTAATTATAGTTGGATTGTTTCCAAATTAGCTAATGCTATTTTAAAAATTTATATATTTTTAACACTGAAACATAATCTTCAATGAAAAGCTGGTCTGTGAAACGTAACATTCCATCCCCTCTATTGGGAGAGATAACAAACTTAGATGCCCCATCCCTCGACAGTATGAATTTCTCTATATTGATTTTCTGGTGCTCTCTTTGATGTATTCACTGGTCAAAAAGTAAGAACACCGATGTATTGCTATTGTTGATCTGAAAATAAATGGATCCCAGAAAATATTTTCTGATTCTCTTCCCAAGTTTCTCTTTGCAAATTTTTAACCTATTACTTGTATTTACGGGAAAAACACTCGCTCCATTGATGAAGCAAACATTGCTGACTACTGTTTCTGCTTCACTATATGTCTCCAGACAATTGATTTGGACTCACCGAACAGCATTTAGAGTCCTAAAAGGATAAGGCAATAGCCAAGATACACCTGGAAAATTGTAAATCTTAAAAATAAACTGATGACTTGGTCCTATCACTTTGAATTGATGGATGAGAGCAATGTGTCTGTAAGGTTATTCAATCTACTATTACGTTAAGTAGTTTTCTCACTGACCTTGGTTTATATGCTTTCCAAATATGTGTCCTTTAGCCCATTCTCTTTATTCATTTCTTAGTCGTGAATGAGGATGACGATGGGAACTCCAGTTGAATTATCTGGGCTTTCTTTCTAAATCGTTTTCTTCATTGTCTTTTTTACTGCTGCTTTTCTTTCCTTTTTTTTCTTTTTCCAACTTTATTTCCAGGACTTCAGGATCCTGATGGACTTCCAGTCCATGCGGGTCACAGTATACTACGCATTATCTGTGTGTTCAGTATATAGAGCAGTGTAAAACAAATTAAAAATTGGTCCTGTTGTGGCCTTTAAAAATTGTTATGTTGTGGAATCATCACAAAATTAATAATTGTAGTTTATTCATTATGTCTTATAGACCTGAACTGGAATCATATTTTTTTATGATAGTCATCACACTTTTGTTGGGGGGATAAGAAGGGGAATGACTTGTCTAACATGAATATAGTTTTACCAAGGACCTTTCTCTATGAAGGAACAGAGAAAGAACAAATATTTGTTTCATACCCACTTTATGTCGTGCATATTTAGTTAATATTAATTGCTTTCTTACTCTGCATATCAACCTTCATAGTTGGTATAACAGATCCATAATCCCTTATATTGAAATCTCTTGGGTCAAATACGTCTCAGAATTTAGAAATCTGAATTAAGGTTTAGGACTTCTCCCTGCAATCAACATCAATACTTCCTCAGTGAAATGTATGGATATCTAGCAGAGTAGAGTAAGTAAAGGCTATAAACAGCCTCATGCCAATTCTGATCAGATTTGCTGGCAATGGGTTCAGATCACCTCTTGCTGCCAAATAAGAAAAAAAAAAATTTTAGTGGTTTTTGGATATCAAAATTGTGAATAAGGGATAGTAGGCCTATGTTAACTACGATGTAGGCTGAGGAAATTGGACTATAGAGTGGTTAATGCACCCGACAGTCTCCTTCTGAAAACCCTGTGGGGCACAGTTCTACTCTGACACACACGGAGTCATCATGGGTCGGAGTCGATTCGACAGCAGCTGGTGGTGGTGGACTACAAATCAGGATACAGAATCTGAACCTTGACCCATCTTGACTCAGAGACTTTTTCTTTTTTTAGCTTTTTTAATTTTTTAATTTTTTATTGTACTTTAGATGAAGGTTTACAGAAAAAATTGTTTCTCATTAAACAGTTAGCACACATATTGTCTTATGACATTGGTTAACTACCCCATGACATGTTGACACTCTCCCTTCTCGACCTTGGATCCCTATTACCAGCTTTCCTGTTTCCTCCCTCCTTCAAGTCCTCGTTTCTGGGCTGAGACTTTTTTTGGGGGGGGAGTGGGGAGGGGGTTGTTGTTGTTATAGAACCTAAATTTAAAGATTTATGCAATTTTATTCTTTAAGAATAGTTGGAAAATTAGGTTATCTAAAAGAAAATAAAAATAAAAAGCTTTCAAAGATTATCCATTATTGAATCAGTATTTTTAATACATTTGAACTTTACTAGTTTTCTAAAATGATCACTAATCCCAAAACCATAGGGAAAGTCCTATTTCCAGATTTTAAAAGTTAATTATATTCAACAAAAGGAAAACTCACTTTCCTTACTTATCTAATTTCAAATTAACTCACATAGTTATTAAGAGGTTGCTTCCACATGGAAAGTTTGAGGCTGGATTGGATTTGAAGGACCCATGAAGCTATTATTTTCATGGCAATCCATGTGCGCTGTTGATTTATTATGGTTTATGTTCATATGTATTCCCTTCCTACAAAGTCCTCACTTTTTCAAGCCTACAAGTGTGTGCAGGCTATTAGCAGGTACTGGATACCAATGGCATGATGACAGTGCAGTTTTGCCTGGGCAAGAAAAGCTGGCAAAATGTACTGCAAATACTCGGGGATGCTACTCCGCCAGAACTTTGACTGAGGTTTTTAGAAAAACATGATGTTATCCTGAATACCAGATGCTGCATGCTAAAATGGTTGGACTAAGTAATCCTTTATTGGAATGCCAAATATAGTCCCCATGTGTTGCAATAAGCCAGAATTTTCTACACTTAACCACTCTACCCTTAGGTGAACTTCCCAAGATTTTACCACAAACAAACAGAGTCATTCTATTGGAATGTTTTACACTGCAAGTAAGTGACAATATTGTTACTGTATCCAGTGGAAATGTAGATACAATTCATGCCATAAGTTCTAAGAAATGGGCTCTTAAAATTACTAAAATTCTTACTTTTTTCCTGCCACCCTTAGTAACTGAGAAGTCATATTATAAAATAATCCTTCATAAAATTTTATACAAATTGCTTAAAGATTTGGCAAGCAAATCTCTACTGTATCTACAAATTTGATCTAATAAATATTTATATTCTAATAATTGCAAAACAATATTTAATCAACCACAACTAGGTCTTCATCAACAAATTTTAGTTATTCAAGGACTAAAGCTGTTAGGAACGTAAGATTGTGAACGGTATTCAGAAAGGCAGAATCATTAACCATCTTAGAAGATGTCAAACATATGTCTGTTTTCCTTTTTTTTTAATAAAAAACTACAATTGGAAATTATACAAAAGTATCCTAAAGTTGAATTTAATTACCTAAAAAAAAAAATTGTTAAATCAAAAATAAATAAATAAATCAGTCAATAATTTAGATTCTACTTTTGATCTGTTTTGGAGTCATTCTTAACATACCTATCATATTGGTCTTAGACTATAAACATATTTAGGTGGTATATTTAGCATGGAAAAATCCTACAATGGGTTTAAAATAAAAATAAGCAATTCTCTACTTATGTTGGTAATTCTCTAAAAGGATCTCATCTCTGGAATCCAGTGGAATGTTTAAAAAAAAAAAATCACCCTGGGCACAAATCATTAGAAGCATTGTCTCATAAACAATGGAATGGCATCCATACTGCTCTTAGTATTATTTTCCTTTAACTTCTTTTCTAATAATTACAATAATGAATATATATATTGTCTTTAAACAATGCCAAATGTTCTCCAAAAAGTTACTCAGTATTTCTAACATGAAATATTTATGGTCATTTATGGATATTTGCATAAAAACTTATAGCCTATCTAGGACTATTTCCCACTAAGAAATAACTCCATTTATGATACTATAAAATTTTATATTCTCAGAAAACTATTTCATTGGTTTTAGATACATGTGGCCTTGATGTTGCTTATATTTATAGCTGAAGTAGAAAATAGATAATTATACTGTCCATTATAATACTCATCCAGGAATAGGAAACGAAATATACACAGAAAAGACATCAGAATACACAAGAGAAACGGGAAAATAATAACTTGTCTCTTTTTTTTCCTAAATAAAGATAATAATATAAAGAATTGAATCAGAAACAGGTTCCCTATTGTTATGGATTGAATTGTATCCCTCCAAAATATATGTTGAAATCCTAACGCCTGTTTTCTTTTGTTGTGTTAATCAGGCCATATCAGAGTAGTGTGGGTTCTAAACCTAATCACTACTGAGTTACAAAGAGAGCATAACAGACACAGAGACACACACAGGGAAGGGCATGGTATGAAGACAGACACACGCAGCAGATGCAACTACAAGTCCAGGAACTCCAAGGATTGACAGCTACTCGAAGCTAAAATAGACAAAGAAGGACTTTCCAAGAGAGCCACACCCTGAATCTGGACTTCTAGCCTCTCAAACTGTGAGCAAATAACATTGCTATTTAAAGCCACCCACTTGTGGTATTTTTTGTCACGCTGGCACTAAGCAACTAAGACAGTTTTCTTTTACATACGGAGCCAGATCAAAAATACCAACATTCATTTCCTTTCACTTTAGTCATGACAAATACAAATCAGCTAGCCGAGAACAGGGCAACAAGACGAATATGCAGTAAAATATTTTCAAAGTAGATTGTGATAAGGATTTGAGGCTGCCCTTTATTGAAGTGTATCCTTAAGTACAAGAAAAGCTTAGAATGCTAGAGAACAGATGGAAGATCGTAATCGTAAGACACGTAGAAAAGAAGAAGGAGCCATTCTCGTGGTTTGTAACATGCTTGCACACGTTCTTCCTAAGTATGTAAAAAATGATAAAAATGGATTTCCTCTTTGTTTTTGTTCTGATTCATTGTTTATCCAGAAAGGCATCTTAAACCTGGCAATCTGCTCTCGTAAAGATTGCAGCCTAGGAAACCCTATAGGGCAGTTCTACTCTGTCCTATTGGGTCTCTGTGAGTCGGAATTGACTCAATAACATCCAAGAACAATCCATAACCCGACGCCATTGAGTAGATTCAGCCCTCCCCCAGAGTAACCCTCTCCCCACCCAGCTGGGTTCTGGGTCAGAGAGAGCCTGCAAGTGAAGTGAGACACTGGCTGAGCCTTCCCCTGTTGTCTGCTAATAGGAAGTGTGAAAAATAACAAATAAAAAGGCATCTTAAAATACAAATACCAAAGATCCAAGGACTAGCACATTAGCAGTAGTTTTCGAATAACAAGCAACTGACCATATGGAAAAAAAAAAGTAAATTTCTCTCTTTGAAAGACTTGCTGCTTATTATAGAAAAGATGATTGTAAGAATGTCAGCATACTATCTGGGGTATTTATGTCTTGGTAGGTTAACATGGATCCAGTATGTATCTTGGGTTTGCAGGTTAGAAACTTGATTACTTTGGTTCAACATGAAGTGATTAAGCACTGGAAAATCTATTTACCTTATTCAATCTCATTCAAGAAATAGATACAGAAACCAAAAGAACAATTTGTTAATTTTCTGTGGAAGATTTCCATAGATTGGGAATAGTTCTATTTGACCAACTAAGATGAGAATATCTTTTCCTTAATCAATAATTCTCCATAGCCCTCAATTAATTTATTTAATTTCTCTATCATCATCAATTTACTTAAGGTTGAACAACCCAATTCCTTGTCAATTGTTGAAATCCCTTGAAATAAATGACACATTTTTGTTCATAAGATTCACCAAGTCAAAACTGACTCTTTCAAACTTGATTGACTCCATTGCCTGGGGCATAGGCTTATTGAATACGATGTCTGACACAATAGTCTAAGTTTAATTTAAATGGTTTCTATCTTGCAGTTTAATTTGAATAAGTTAAATACATGTTTGCTGCAACTCCACTGTGCTCAGCAAATGGATATAATCTGGATTGTCATTCTTAAATGTGAGAGAGTGGAAAGAAAAATGAACTTTGAATTCAAAGCACTGCATTTCTAGACTGTTTATGCCACTCCATGTCTGTTAAATATGGGACAATTTACTCATATTCTAAGTTTGTTTCTTCAGCTATGTATTGGGTTATATATGAAATACAGATTTGTTTGAAGGATCAAGTCAAATAGGACAATTGCATAAAAATGTTTAGTAAAATATAACTTATGTGCAGAGAAAAGGTATTATAATAAAAGTCACAGGAAGAACTTGATGTGAGGGGACTTTTGGACATCTCTTAGAGTCAATGTTTTCTGAATGCCCTGAACTTCCTGCTGAAAATGGCAAAAGGAGATTAAGATCTGCCAATCAGAAGGCATGAGACCAGCTATATTTCTCACTGGGAAGTCACCTCACAGAAACAGGAGACCATGGGATTACAGTTTAATAATAAAATAGGGGGAGTGGAAAAAATAGGGAACTCTTTCAATTGCCAAGATGATAAATGATGAGGACCTATACAAATGCAGTGGAAAGGGAATAAAGACAAGTGAAATTTGAAATACATTTTCTAGATATAATCAGCAACATTATCTGATCACTTGAATGTAGGAAGTGAAAAGAATAAGAAGAGAAGGAATTCCGAATCTGGTATATGCCAGGCATTTTGCTACGTGGTGGGGATACCAGGTGAGTGTAAAAGACATACTGCTAATTTTGAAGTAGCAAAATGAAATCCTATATTCTAGAACTACCTAAGTTACTTGGAGCCCTGGTGGTGTAGTGGTTAAGAGTTTAGCTGCTAACCAAAAGTTTGGCAGTTTGAATCCACCAGCTACTCCTTGGAAACCCTATGGGGGTAGTTCTACTCTGTCCTACAGAGTCACTAAAAGTTGCAATTGACTCAATGGTAACCGGGTTTTAAGTTACTTAGTTTCATACCTGATTCTCCAAAACATACAAGTTCAAAGATTCACTTTTGAATAGTGGAAAGAATTACGCATTAGGATTAGTCAGACCTGGTTTTGAATGATAAATTTACGACTCAACAGCTTTGTGATCTTAGAGCTGTTACTTAATATTTCTGGATCTCGGTTTCTTCATCCACAATACGGGACTAATAATATCCACTTTCCTTTGCTGTTAATAAGGAGAAAATGAGTTGATGCATATAAGGTGTGTAGCACACTGCCAAGTACATTCAACTGCCAAAACACATTCAACAAATACTTATATTTAAAAAAGTTATGTAGCTTCCAGTAAAACAAAAAATCATGTCCCCCCCGCCACTCCCAGAGGGAGGAGGAAGATTAGAGAGATAAAGCGTAGGAGTAGAACAGAGAAGACGAAAAGCTATAAGGAAGGTGAATAGAAAACCACAAGAAGCTTTGTTTTCTTCACAGTTATGATTCTGATAAGTCCTTTCCTTCTCATCAGCTTCACTGTGGCCCAAGATTTCGTGCAGTGGTTCCCAACATTTTTTGGTATAAAGATCCCTTTATAACATTAAGAAGGAATCACAGATAATATCGTAGTGATTTTACTTTTAGTAGTCATTACTTAAAAAATACATAATCGTACTAATTTATTCTGAATTTAATACAATTTAAAAACAAAATTGCATTTTATTTATTACACTGACATCCGTGTACATTTGAAAAATAGTCATAAAGATATCACCAAGACATATTATTTATTCAGTCAACAGATACATACGTGTTGATATAAAGGTCTTTGAAATAATATTGTAGTACTCCAAAGGACTGTGGCCCATAATCTGGACACACGAGCCATTTGAAGAAGGAGCCCTGGTGATGCAGTGGTTAAGTGCTAGGCTGCTAATCTCAAGGTTGGTGGTTCAAACCCACCAGCTGCTCCTTGGGAGAAAGATGTGGCAGTCAGCTTCTGTAAAGATTACAGCCTTAGAAACCCTATGGGGCAGTTCTACTCTGAGTCACATGAGTAAGAATTGACTCCATGGCAATGAGTTTGTTTGTTTGTTTCTTTTTTTTTTTTTGATAGCCATTTGAAAAGGTCCCTGGGTGGTGCAAATGGTTTGTGCTCTACTACTAAACTAAAATTTGGTAATTCAAACCCACACAGTGGCACTTCAGAAGAAAGACCTGGTAGTGTGCTTTTGTAAAGATTACAGTCAAGAAACCCTAATAAGCAGTTTTAATCACAGGGCCACCACAAGTCAAAATGAATCCACAGCAACGGAAGGGCCAGTTGAAAAATAGAAATGTAGAAATCAGCAGAGTTCCACCACTTAACTAGTAAACTTGATCAAGTAATTTAGTTAACTTCTTATAGCTTCCATTAAAATATCATCAATATCACCTATTGTACCTGTATTATTAAGAAATTGTGAAGCTCAAATGGGGTTGTTCTTGTTGTTACTAGGTGCTGACAAATCGTTTCCGACTGATAGCAACCCTATGTACAACAGAACGAAACCCTGCCAGTCCTGTTCCATCCTGACAATCGTTGTTATGCTTGAGCCTATTGTTGCGGCCACTGTGTCAATTCATCTCATTGAGGGTCTTCCTCTTTTCCACTGACCCTCTACTTTACCAAGCATGATGTACTTCTCCAGGGGCTGATCCCTCCTGATAACACGTCCAAATAATGTGAGATGAAGTCTTGCCATTCCAGCTTCTAATGAGCACTTTGGCTATACTTCTTTCAAGACAGATTTGTTGGTTCTTCTAGCAGTCCATGGTATATTCAATATTCTTCTCCAACACCATAATTCAAAGGCATCGATTCTTCAGTCTTCTTTACTCATTGTCCAACTTTCGAATGTGTATGAGGTGATTGAAAATACCATGGCTTGGGTCAGGTGCACCTTAGTCCTTAAAGTGACATCTTTGCTTTTTAACACTTTAAAGA